>NC_142792.1:3265000-3417083 GCF_988280905.1 Pimephales promelas | reverse complement strand
AATGGTGTATGCTTTTATGATAAGTGTGCAAGCACTATGATCTGCATGGAAGCATATTTACTGCATAAATTACATTTCAAACCGCACATCGAGCATTGCTTTGTTTTTCAAACTGCTTGGTATTATGTAACGATCAGAGAAAGCAATTTTCCAGCACCTCGTCATATAAAAAGGGACTAAAATCAGTTAGACTTCAGTGTGCTCACAAAAGCCATGTCTAATAGATTCGTAATAACAAGGGTTTTACTTATTGTCTGTTAATTAGAGCAGCCATCAAATGGCCCATGTGATTACATCTTTGATTAAAAATTGCCCGCTCAGGCCTAAGTTTGGAGAGTTTGTCATGAAAGAGTCTCCAAGGACTCAAATATACACAACATTTTTGCTTTGTAAAGCGTTAGTGAACCCCCAGGCCCGGTAATGGCTGTCCCCCGTACAAGGTCCTCTAGCCAAAACGTCCCATACTTTTATTCCAGGCCATGTTACTTTTGCCTCTGAAACAAGTTGATCTATTGGTATATATTTACTAGTAACTAAGGGTCACATATTTACATGCATGCTCTTTACATTAATCACTTTTTAATTTTATTTTAATTTGATGCACATTGGATGCAAGCAGATGCGAATTGCTATTTGCAATCTCTGCCTTGTGTATCAGAAAGTACGATGCCCGTGTGCAACGATTCCCCACCGCCTCCGTCTAAAAAGATGTGGGAGGACAAACTCCCTGGTTGTGTGATTAACTCTGTGTTAAAAAACAATGTCATCATCTGCATTGGGGATGTTGTGCTGTGCATGGTATAAAGTAGACTGAAGCAATGAATGCAGATCACACGAATGGATCCGAATCACAATGCCTCCATTCAAGGCGATATTCAGTTAACGATTCTTAGCCTACTGTACAGTGGATGCTCAAGGCGACTGCATTTGAAATGCATGTGCTATAGGGGTGCTGTAGAACATCTTGGACGGCAACAGGGTGATTTAAAGGAGATTGAGAACAGCCAGATGCAAGACTGCCTGTGGCTATCCGTCCAGGACGTGCCTTGTGTCCAAAAATACGCATGCCAAGCTGGAGCAGGTTTCCTGTTGCTGATGATGCACACATGCGTTGGTTCTCCAACCGCGACATCAGCAACAGGAATTCTGAGCAGTGCTCCAGGTTGACATGACTATTTATTCAACTAGCCTACCTACGTGCTTGTTATCCATTTCCCCTCCATTTCGGCTCCTGACGCATATTCTCTCACTCTGGCGCATATTCTCCTCAACTTGAATGTGGATAGGCATGCAGTAAAACGACTGAAATATGTATATTTATGAACAAACTAGATGAGGTTGATTTGACAAATATTACAACTTACCGTTTCAACGTAAGTCATTCCGGTTGATCAAGCGACATGTAGCCTATTCCGTTCATCTATAGCGCAGTGCTCCAGCGGGAAGCGCGCGCGCCACGCAAATAAAAATACGCGCGCGTGTTCTTCTTTTAACGCGGATGGAGAAATGACAGCGGTCCTAACGTTGATATTATGCCGTGCAAGTGAGGCAAAATCCAGCAGGTGAGAGCCGTCTGGAAGCTTTTTAGAGTCCCTCGCGCTGACAACCTCCTCCTTCCTCCGCGTTCAGAGGCGCATCTGCAGCCGCTCGTTCGGTTGTCACATTGACATGCCGCTGTCTCTCTGCCCAGCGGTCATTAATATCGGAACAGCCCCCGAGTCACCTGAGAACAGCCAATAGCGGCGGGGCGGAGAGAAACTCTCGCACCTGATTGGCTAAACAGCAACGTCTGTCAGACAGGAACCGTTGGAGAAATAAAGAGAGACAGAAGAAAATGGATATGCTGGTATTAATTTCTGATTGCGTAGTGTGTTGGGTTGTCTTTTGGGGACTTTATGTATTAAAGTAACAGGGAGTAGGCTATGAGAAAGTTTCTACAATAAATAACTCAAGTTTAGTTAGGTTACAACAAACTATAAGGTTCGTTTTTAGTTAGTCACACACAATTAGCCAACAACTGAATTGTTTCACAGACTCTGATGATGCTAACGGTCATCATCAACGTCGTAAATTATGCAAAGTTGTACATTTATGTACATTTATAACACTATAGGCCTACATTGTGTTATATTGCCTTTACAAAAAGTAATAATAATAAAACTAGTTAACGCTGCTGAGGGTGTTTCTAAAACAGAGGCTGTGGTGTCGGTAAAATTGATATCTTTCTATCTTCCGACAGCGTTAGCTAACAATCGCTCTCTATTTTTTTCTTTACTCTTTCGAAAGTTGTGAAATAAACATTGTGGAGTTTTTCTTTTGCTATTTGAGCAAATGGGAAGCCGAAAAATATATTTAATGTAGTCTCTCATTCATCATGGTGCACTATTCACCTTATTTTCAGGTAAGAGCGGGTGTGGCCATTTGTAATTTTAATGTGTCTGGCTTCCGGTGTCATATGTTTCCAGTTATTTTTAGCTGTAAAATACAGCTGGTTATGCTGCTTTATATTGCAAATTAGGTGAACAGAGGTTTTTACCCAATTATGATGACTTCCGCTTCTGAGAAACCCGGTAAAAAGGTAAATTACTCCAAAGCAATATTTCTTAGTGTTAGTGCAGGGGCGTGTCACGTGGTGGCACTGGTAATGTATATGATTATTCCACCGCATATTCCACCTTGGAATATGATTGCAACTCTGTGTGATTTATGGGTTTTTGTTTATATGTAAGGACATCCCAAGGTTTCTTTAAGAAGAAAACATGTCGAAGAAAACAGTTGAGAATAAAGCATGTTAAATGAATAATCAATCCTTAGGTGATGTTTTTTATTCATTAGAACAAAACTATGTGGTCCAATCCATGTAAAATAAATACATATAATTTCTGTATTGGCACACAGATTCAGAACATGAAAGTGTTTTAGGGTATGGTGTCACAATCAAAACATTTAAACATGTTTTAAACATTTAAATCATTCATGAAAATTAAAAACATTCAAAAATATCAGACCATTGTTTGTATAATGGTATAAATTTAAAACGCTTAAAAGACATGACAACTCGCCAAATCACAACGTTGCTGATATACAGTGCAGCAGCACTCTTTACTTATAGTACGATATTGTTTAAATAATGTCTGTGTTTTCTAAATATATATTTTTTATCATTGCAGATGAGGTGTAGTGGCTTGATTTTAGGACCAACTGCCCAACAACCAGTGATTTGGAAAGAAAATATCCAAGAAGCAGAAGGTAGGCTTTCCGTTCATCCAATCCGTTCATTGTTTCAGGGACTTTGACAGAAGTATGTCCTCTTTGCTGTGAGCTGACCCTGTTTTCAGGGATGAATTCACTGTGAAGGTGATTCCCTGAAGCTTATGCCCAGGTTGTTCACAGCTCACCCTCGGGACTGCACACACCTTGTATTGAGAAAACAGGGATATAACTCATAAAAGACTCCCGATAGGGTCCATTTTTCCACATCTGGCATCAAGAGACTGCTCTGCCAAAGAAAAATGTGCATGTACTATGAAAGCATAAATCTGGGTTTTGGTTGAGGTCAGCAAGTACCGTGTTTTTCATCAGTCCATGCCCCTGTTTATGAAAAATTTAGAGGAATATTCGGAAGTTGTGAGGTGGTGGTTTCTTCGTGGCATTTCACAGCATTTGTTTTCTGCCAAGGACTTGGAGGCAGTGCAGGTTATTGACTGAAGTTCCACAGTTATAAATATTTTTACGAAGGATTTTGAGCCTCTTTCAAAGACATAGTCTGTAAAGTTTTCTAAAGAGTCTTTAACAAAAGTAATTTTAAAAAGCTGCATTTTACAACCTTCCACCGTTTTTATGGCCAATATAGTGCTTGCATCTTGTAAGTACACTCTAAAAAATGCTCTAAAAAGTGCAATTAAAAAATGTACAGTTGAAAGTGAAAGTTGAAGTTGGGTTAAAATTTGAAATTACATTTTTAACCCAACATTTGGGTTTGTCCATATTTGACCCAAATTTGGGTTAAAACAACCCAGCATTGTTTACACTCTAAAAATGCTAGGTTGTTTTGACCCAACTGTGGGTCAAATATGGACAAACCCTAACGTTGGGTTAAAAAATGTCATTAAAAAATGTAACCCAATGGTTGGGTTTGTCCATATTTGACCCAAATTTGGGTTAAAACAACCCAGCATTTTTTAGAGTGTATTATTAAATGGTTCTGATTTCAATTTCTGATTAATATTAATGTCAAATTTTATTCAATGCGTGTCAGCAATAAACTGTCCACTGCCAGGCTAGTGAACTAAACTACCCTTCTGCCAAGTAATAATCTACGAAAGTCCTAAAAAATGAGAATTAATTTTTACTTTGATCAGGGACTCACCCAAGCTGAAATATACTATATGTCTGTCAGTGATGGACTGTTTCTGAATCAGTGTCCGAAGCGGCCTACAACTTTCACAGGCACTACACTGACTCTGGACATGTGTTCAGTTTCATTGCCAACACTCTAAAAAATGCTGGGTTGTTTTAACCCAAATTTGGGTCAAATATGGACAAACCCAAATGTTGGGATAAAAATGTAATTTTAAATTTTAACCCAACTTTAACTTTCAACTGTAATTTTTTTTTTTATTGCATTTTTAACCCAACATTTGAGTTTGTTCATATTTGACATATTTGTCCATATTTGAAACAACCCACCATTTTTTAGATGTGGTAAGCGAATGATGTTGTTTTCTTATAAAAAAAAAAAGCTGTTTTATATATACAATAAAACATGGGTAAAAGCAATGTTCCATTGATAGATCATATATTAAGCCAGTGACATTCTCAATAGTCACAGCATCAGCACATTGCTTTCCAGTTTCAGGTCAGTGGAGATGCTGGACAAGCGTCTCCCCGTGACATAACGTGATAGTGGCATACCTGCAGAGACGTGTGAGTTTCCTGGGAATACGTCTCTCAAACGGTAGAGTTTTTGCAGGATGTGTTTGTGCCTGCAGTGCGGTTAACAGGCCGCCCAGGAGGGGGTTGTTTAGTTAAGACTGATGTAGAGACATTCTGCCACCAGCCAGCCAACCACACACACAACATCTCATTAAGCCTCCACACGCCCATGATGTTCAAGTTAGTTTACCAAGGCAAAAAAAAAGTTATAAATATATACATTTCTTCACAAGAAACTTAGAGAAGATGCTCTAACAGCCCCTGACAAAGACATAGAACCTGTAACATTTTCACAAATGCCTTTAACAAATGTCATTTTAAAGCTACAGTACATGCATATCGATTCTGAAAACACCATTAGATGTGATTACATGTGTTTGCACAGTTGTAAGTATTATTCAGATTTTCATTTCTGATTAATATATTAATGTTACATTTATTCAGTGCTTTTTTAGCAATAAGCTGCCTGCCCACCAGGCTTATAAACTAAACTACTGTACTCTGCTGCCAAGTAATAATATCATAAAAGAACATGCTTTTGCTTTACTTTGCCACAACTTCATGATCTCGACATGTCATGTCATAAATTCTTTCTTTCTTTCTTTCTTTCCCTCAGTCTTTTTTTGTTTATTTGTTCTTTCTTACTTTCATGTTTAATTACGTCGCTCATTTTCTCGCTTGTTCTTTCTTTTTTGTTCCTCCTTATGTTTTTTCAGTTGTTTATTCATTGTTTATTCTTTCTTTTGATTCTTTTGTTTGTTATTTTATTCATTGTTGGTTTTTGTTCTTTCTTTTCTTTCTTGTTTTTGTTTGTTCTTTTTCATTCTTTAGTTCGATTGTTCTTTCATTTGTTAGTGCTTTCTGTCATTTGTTTGTTTGTTCTTTCATTCTGTTTCTTTCATATTTATTTATTTAGTTTTTCCTTTAATTCATTTGCACGCTCGATTTTTCTTCCTTTCATTTGTTCATTTATCCATTGTTTGTTTGTTTCTTTTCTTTCGTTTGTTCTTTCATACTTTCTCTCGTTTTGTTTATTTGAGTGATCTTTTGTTTGTTCTTTCTTTATTTCTTTCTTTCTCATGAGCCAGGTGGACTGCAGAATTTATTTCAGCTATTAAAGGCTGCATAATTTGTACGTAAAAGAGTGAGAAAGGGGAGATTGATTAGCCGGTGATTAGAAGCTTGTGTCAGTACACTATGCTTGCAGTTTAGTTTATGTATCTCGAACGGATGTTCGATGCTCTTTAAAAGTCCTTGTTAAAAGTGCAAACGTCCTGAGAGGCAGTCATTATACACGTTCTGTATTATTAGTATTCTTTCCAGCACCTACTGTATGTAACACCATCTTTTCAAGTTTCGCTCTGAATGCTACAAAAGTTGACTGGATAAAAGGATAGATTTCTTTTTCGTTATACAAAAAAGCAGAGTGAGACTGCAGTTTTAGCCGCAAGATGTCTCTCTGAGGAGTTCTGTTGTTCTCCCCTGTTTGTTCGGAGTTGTGAAGTGTGGAGGTTAACCTCTCTCGTCTCAGCCGATCATGGGGCCAGGCTCCAGGAGAGGGTGGCCGCTTATACCGGAGCTTCTGTTCCTGTGAAATATGACTTCAATGTTGAGAATAGGTTGACGTACATAAGAAACTGAGACGGAAAGGATAGTGTGACGACTGATGGAGTCCTACATTGTATTGCATGCAGACTTCAAAAGCTCAATAACAGATTCATGAAAGGCTTTGGCTGTCCATTGTTGAAAACGTTTTTTATGCTTGTGTGCAATAGATGCAGAATGATTTTTAAATTGAATGCTGGGATTTCCACCCAGGCCCATAGCTTGAAATTCTGGGCCCTTTACCTCTTTTTCAGCCATTTGTAAGGAAGAGATACAGCCTGATGGAATGGTGCATTGATAAATTGCCCTGTGTAGTTTATGCATGGACGACCCGAGTTCAAATCCAACATTCAATTTTACGATATTGAATATTACTCAGTAGTTCTCTTATCTCAGTTCTCTTTTGTCCATTTCTTTATCCCTAGATGGTTTTCCCATATCTGCCCTTTGATTAGTTTCATTTTCTCTGCTCTTTACTGTTGGCCATGTCTTCTCAGTTCCCTTATATTTAATCTCATTTTACAGTATGCTTATTTTCTTATAGTTACTTACAGCCATGATCCTGTAGTAATTGAAATGTAAGCTTTATTAAGCTAAATAGTTATTTTATCATTTATAAGATTTCTATATATTATTTACCTTTTAAGTACACCAGAGAAAATGCATTGAGAAATCAAAAGAAATGTTATGTTACCATACACATTCATTCATTCATTCATGGTTAGCGTTTCATTCCTAAGTGTTTTGAACAAAATGAATGCTGATTTTGTTGTTTTAAACATTATCGTAAATTTGACTATACGCATGCTCATAAGCCTGTTTGTCTTTATGAAGTCATGAATGCATGATTCAATGGCAGTTTGAACAATAGAAATATGTTTTACCCTCTCCAGCTTCAGCACGTATGTCAGTTTGCTCAATAGATTCATGAAAATGGGCATGCATTGTGTATGACACTCAGGACAGATGTTGAAACCCTGCAGATCAATGCTCTCTCCATTCCCTTTGATGGTAGAAAAATGGCTGTAAAGACCATGTCTGAAGTGCACAGATACGGCAATGAGCTTCAGATTTGTTTATTACACTTCAGCACTGATTGTGCTGGAAAAATGCCACTCAGTCTGTCCATTTGTGACAAAGCTCACCAAAAAAAAAAAAAGTAAGAAGGATAACAATAAAACTGTAGAACGTGTGTGGGAACATCCCAAGGTTTTTGCAATTGTGAAATGAAAATCTTTATGACTTTGGGACTATGAGAACAAACGAATGCGGAGATGTGGCAGCATTGTGCCGGCATCTGAAATCTCCCTTGTTACTCTTTTGTTTCATTACATTCCTTTGTGAATGACTGGTGCTGATGAGCCAGAGGAAAGAAGGATGGGTAATTATCACAGTTGTGGATAGGCTTTGAGGGGGAAAAAAACACTCCCTCTGCCATTGGCACTGTAAGAAAGAAAAAGGTCTCCTTATGTACTATATTGATGGATTTCCATCCTCCTATTCAATAAAAATCCATTCAAGCGTTTAAAGGGGCAATGGGTTGGGAAATCCAATTTGCCTTGACCTTTTGACATATAAGAGGTCTATATATAAACAAAGCATTATTGCTGGATCTGTGACATCACATGGGCAAATACATTTGAATTTGACTGCTTCCAGAGCAAGATATTGCTGAATAGTTACCCATCATCGCACGACTGGAATTCAGTCGCTTAAAGGCTGACATTTGCTTACACTTTTTGAGCATTGTGTCGCATCCATTATAATCACTGATGCTGTCTACACTGGATACAGTATACAGTTTCTGACACAATCCAACACACTTGTGTCTGCCGACTACTGGAAGAGTAAAAGAACACGCGTCCAAATTAAACAGCTCTTTTGCGTTTCTGTACAGACATCAAAATGATCCCATTGTCAAAGACAAGTGGATGGTTTATGTTTGAGGCACAGCGAAACGGGTAATTTGCAATGTTTGGTTCAATTCAATAACCAGTTAATTTAAGTTAAAGGATTAGTTCACTTTTGAAAAAACTTTTGCTGATAATTTACTCACCCCCGTGTCATCCAAGATGTCCATGTCTTTCTTTCCTCAGTCGAAAAGAAATTTAGGTTTTTGATGAAAACATTCCAGGATTGTTCTCCATATAATGGACTTCAATGGGAACTGGATGGTTCAAGGTCCAAAAGATAGTGTTAATCTTTTCTAAGGACAAATGCTAGCCTTGCTATATTCTCTGAGGCGCGTTTGTAACGTCACATATTACGTACTTACGTTCAAAAGGTCACAGGCGACGTAGCCGGAAGTACAGAATCAAAATCGTCCGACATCGTTGTTTTTTCTTTTAATTCCTTTTTTTTAAAACGGTGTTTGAGCTAGTTTGCACGTTCAACCTATGCATTCAACTTGTAAACACTGACTCTGTACTTTCGGCTACGTCGCCCGTGACCTTTTGAACGTAATTACGTACTACGTGACGTTGCAAACGCGCCTCACAGAATAGAGCTAGGCTAGCATTTGTCCTTAGAAAAGTTACATTTTTGGAATAAGTTTTGAAATAAGCGATCGTTTCGCATGATAAGACCCTTATTTATCGTCTGATATCGTTTAAAGACATTTGAAGCTGCATCTGAAACAGTTATTAACTGTCTTTTGGACCTTGAACCATCTGGTTCCCATTGAAGTCCATTATATGGAGAAAAATCCTGGAATGTTTTCATCAAAAACCTAAATTTCTTTTCGACTGAGGAAAGAAAGACATGGACATCTTGGATGACATGGGGGTGAGTAAATTATCAGCAAAAGTTTTTTCAAAAGTGAACTGCTCCTTTAATGTAATAATGACAAATGTGTGTCCTTGCTCAAATGTGCATGTGCATTAGCTGGACCAAAAAGAAACATTGGTTTGTTTCTGTGAAATTTGAACTTAAGAACCACAATTTGTACTGTTGTTATATTCCAGCCCGTTCTCATCCCAATGCGTCATATACTGACGCTTTTGACAATGCGTAAACATCCAACGCACATGGCACCCTTTAGCGTCAATATGAGATGCAGGTATATATGGGCCAGATGGCGCCTCCTAGTGGTCTAACCCTAACCCTACCCCAGACCTAAACCAACCACCAAAGTGTTATATTGACGCTAAAGGGTGCCATGTGCGTTGGATACTGTATATACGCGTTGTAAAAATCGTCACTTTATGAGAATGCGTTGTATATTCTATTTGAAATATGTCATTCAAATGTGACATTGACAAAGTTTTTTATATTTCTTTCTACATTTAGGTCGTTTGAAGTTTTAGGGGCATCACTGGAAATAGCTGATTGATTGATTGATTGATTTTATTTGACCACTTAAAAATAAAAATATGAAAAACAGTAAGAAACTGTTTCATACATTAAAATCATACATTCAAATTTCATACATTAAAATAGCCGCTTAGCAAACTGACTCGCATTCAAGGGATGGGAAGGAATCAACACACACTTATCTATTTTACAAAGCAAGTTTAGTGCCTCTGGTGAAACCAGAGTCTCCTGGACCTGATCCTATACAGTGTACAAACTACTGTAATGAAGGTCAATAAGAAGAGCAGCTAAAGCTAAACCGCAACCTCTTGAAATTGGCTTCTGCCCTCTCTATTTAGCCTCGACTCTCGTCCTGCGGGGCTCGTGCTGCACACCTAACCGAACATCGGCTGCTGGAAACTGAACAGTTTTTCTGCAGTGTAAAGTTTGATTTAAAAATATCCCCCATTGTTCGTGGAATACAATAGCTGCAGATTTGCGGCGAGTGACAAGAGACGACGGTGCAAGCCTTCTGAAAAGCACACGTTTGGGTCTCTGTGGAGAACATGCTCACATAAATCATGTCCTGAAAAGCAGCTCCCCAAGGAAAATAAAAGTGCATTTGTCGGGGCCGTCAGCAGAGTTCATAGCTCGCGGGCAGGCGGCCAGAGTCTTGTGCTGCAGCTCTTGCGACTGATCGCATATCAAATGGGATTATGACATTGTGCGTTCCTCAGCCCTGTATTTTTAATTGAATTACGTGCTCCTCTTAATGCAATAATCTCTCAAAGATCCACAGCATAATGTTTAAATCATTGATAATAAAATTAGGCTGTTTCTTTTTGCGAGTCTTGCCATCTCAGATGTTGGATTACGACAGAGACACCCATGCTTGCATAATACCATGTGTGTGTACCCACGCTTCACACAGGCACGGGCGAAACACATTCGAGAGATTGATCTGAATCATTGGCGACTCACGGGGCTGTTAAAACTGTGAACCTCTGGTGTCTGTCCATGTGACACAATGGTGACTGGTTTTCAGTGAGGGCTCTGCGCCGTAGGGAACCTTTTACATGCTGACAGCCAAATAAAAGGCTGGCCGAGGCTCTTTGCCCATTAACGTCATCCCTGAAAGCAGATTGTGTTGCCACGCAATTATACCGCAGTGATTCTCAAACGGCGGGTTTACTTATGATTAATCCATCAGCTCAGAGACGGAGCCCGACTGGACAGGCACATTTACACAAGCCATAGTGTTGGGAATCGACTTACTTTTGGCTGCACAGGCCATTTTTTTTATGTGTGTATCTTTCATTTATTCCTACTGAATTTCCATTGTGGTGTGCACACGCTATTTTTTTCGCTATTTATTGTGCAAAGAGGGGATGATATGTGAGATATAATTTGCACTGAATAACAAATGTGTCAAAAAGGATTTTGTATATATATATATATATAAAATATTTATATATATATAAATACACACACATGCTTATATGTAAACACAAACTTTTATTTTTGATGTGAATAATCATGATTAATCGATTAATATATATATATATATATATATATATATATATCAAAGTGTGTTGAGTAACAGTTTTTTTTTTAATTGACAATTTCAATGGGGAAAAAAGACTTACTTTAAGATGTATGTCTACAAAAATATACTTTCAGTGTTAAACGTACCTGGACTGAAAACTGTGACAACTAGCCCCAGCCTCCCCCATGCATTAAATAGATGTTGCCATTCAGTTTACATTTGCTATTAAATTAAATAACAGCACATATAAACTGTTATTTTCATTCAAATGAAACATATGCCCTCTTTGAGTTGAGTTTGACAAACAAATTGAGGGAGTACATTTTTTCAGGTCAACGTTTATGAGTCATTTTAAAGCTGATTGGCATCATTTTTGGTCCTATAGTAAATAATTTCTAAATAACCTACAGAATAATATGGAGTCAATTTCCAATCATCATTGTAGACTCAAATGAGCTGAATCACTGTCTGAGCAGATGTCCACGGTAATGGAAATGTATCAGTGACTGGTTGGAGATGATCGTCACAGGCACCGACTTCATTGACAGCCATCCATGCGTTGAGAAAACAGCAGTCATAATGGGATACCCACAGCTGATATTGACGTAAACATGACGTGAACTGTAAGCTAATAATAATGATATTGAATGAAAAACTCTTGGGACTTAATTATTGTAAGTTAATTCTCTTTTTTTCCATTTATTAAGGAAGTAGGGTCTGTTTTAATTGCATGTTGTCTTTAAACATCGAGGGAAAAAAAGGGAAAAAGAGTCTGCTCTCCAACTAAAGATAGTCACAAAACATGCGGCAAGTCGTGCCATTTAATTAAATCGGCCCTTAACAAGTTCCTTAACTTCCATTAAAAATGTTTTTTAAGTCTAGGGAGAACAATATGTGAATCTGTGGGAAACAGTGACTACGGAACGCACTCTTTTCATCCGGCCTGACTGTACAAATGGACCTCATTGTCTATGGAGAAATTCGATTTTCTGCCATGCACCAGCTCTACATAAACTCCTCTCTGGGGTCTGATGCCACCATGCTCGGGCTTATCAACAGCACTCAGGGTGTGAGATTGAGTTCTGGCGCATATTAAAACGTGGGGAAACCAGGGACGAGAATCAGAAATACAGCATAATCCCTCTAGAGATCCTCTTCTCGCTCACCGCCCATCTCGTACCGACTCGATCCTCTGTCAGAGAAAGAAACTCAAACTAAAAACTCATCCCGATGAGCGCTGCCTTTTAAATGTGGGTAATTTCCTCCTTTATCTTCTGTTCAGAGCTGGTCCCGAAAATGAAGTCACTATCATGGTTCCTATAGCAAAGCTCAAACATGGTAGGAGAAGACGTCCTTCGTGGATCCCTAAAGAGGCTGGATAAAGGAGCTTCAAAATCCCAGTTTATCTACTGAGTATAAGACAAAGCATACTGCCATTAAAACCGTATCCCACAATGCACCACAGTGTTCAACCTGACCCTTCGTTTCCTCTGTGACAGATGAACCAGGAAGTAAAATCAGCCACAATCAGTCAACTAGTCAAGTATCTTGCCAGGACGTCGCCAGTTTTTATACAAAAGTTGTTTCGAGGTGTAAATGACACGCCAGATAGTTGTTGTGTGATTGGTTGCACTAATCAGTAGACCACCTAACCCGAGACCAAGACAAGACCGAGACCGAGACGAGACCAAGACTTTTAGGGGCCGAGACCAAGACAAGACCAAGACCAGCGCCCCACACTACATGACACAATAAAATGTGAAACATGATCAAAAGAGATTGATCTGACAATCCACAGTCCAATAAAAACTGAGATATTTACCACTCAAAGCTGAACTAGTATGTATAAACATTAACTGAACAATTTAATAATCAATTAAAAAGGAATGTATACTTGTATGGTATTATGCTGTACCCACATTGGACCAGCGGTTTGGAAAATAGATGGATGTATGATTCACCTGAGGGAGTGACCCTCACAGTGCATTATGGGTATTATCTAGCCTTTGAGAGTACATCAATTGTATGCACTTGATTGTGGTGCATTATGGGATTGAATGCGTGCACTTGATAACGTCAACTTTGGTTTCGGACGCCTCTACAAATGGCTTTCGTCTCAAATAATGCTCTATTAAAGAGTATAGTGTGCGATTTCGGACACAGCCCCGCTTTTACCTCCTCACATTACTTTGAACATTTTTTTTTTTATCCAGTTTTGTGCGGAGATCTTTTGGAAGTCTGATAAAATTATTTGAGTCAAGAATTGCATTTAAAATCTCAGATAATGTAAAGTCAAGTTAAGTTTATTGTGCTACATGAGTATAATGAATATATCAACAAAATAGTGTGCACAGTATACTTTCTCTACAGAGATAAAGAAATATTAAATACAGAAAACCAATGTTTCCACTTTACCTGCATTTAAATTTTGTATGTGCCAGAATATATATAGATCATTGCAATCTGTGACTTACCATTACAGAGCTGTCTTGTATCAGCATGGTTGAAATATAAGTGATAAATATGTTCACATAGCCTGTTTCCTTCCTATGGAGGAGAAACACATTATGGTTACATAGTTCAGCAACAGCAGACTAAGATGCTCTTCAGAGAGACAGCATCAAGTACTGCCTCATTTACCACGACCCAAGAAAATCAGCTGTGATAGAGAACAAGAGTGTGTGTTGTTGAAGAGATGCACATGTGTGTGGATAGGACAGTGTGAATTTTTTCTTTTTTTTAATAAGCTGATCGTGATGCAGTGGAATCCCATGAGGCTTTGCCTCATTTCACAGATAAATAAGACTTTTTCCTGGCAAGTTTGGTGTGGGTGAGTCAGAAGAACAGACAGCCATGAGGTTGGAGATGGAGATTGAGTGTTGCATTGGAAGGAAAGAAAAAGCATTCAGTGACATACAGAGCGTAAAGCATTAAGTATCATGCTGATGAGACGCCGTTGGGTTGCTTGTGGATTTGAGGTCGGTCCTTCGCGATTTGAGCAGGACCTTCGCACTTAGCCATGTTGTTTTGGTGATGTGCATATCTGGGGACGTGTGATTGCCATGCTTGGGCAAAATTCAGAATAACAATTGAATTCATGAGCTGGAATTTGAATTTGTACTATTGCAGTAATTGCAGTTCTGCTTCTTCGGGTCTTCGCTTCTTCTTTAAAATAAAAATTGTGTGTTTATTGGAGTGGTCAGTTTTTTAAAACAAAAAAGCCTGTTGAATTGAATTGTGAAAAAATGCATTGTATTAACCTTTTAATGATTTGTATTTTTAGGGCTTGCATTTTTATTCGCTGAAATGGTTCAATATTTAAGCTGTGAAAATTTCAATTTAAAACATTTCAAACCCGTTTTCATTATTAAAACTTAAACAATCCATATTTACCTTTTTATATTTCACTTCCAGAATATTCAAACTGTTTAAAAAAATGTCAAGCAGGCAATTTTCGGTCCATTTTATTTCGCTTTGCGAATTTGCTTTCACATATTCAGTGGTTCAAATTCGACAGTAAATTCAACGTTGACATTCAGGAAGTGCAGGAAAAGCAGTAGATTACCGAGCATAATCTCCATCTGCTGTTTCTCACAATGGAAAGTTTCTCACGAGAATATTTATTTTGCAAAGGTCCCTTTAGGGGCTCCGTAAGACGAAAGATAATGATATATTATTTTTTTATACAAGAGGTTGGCAGAGACACCCAAATTGACCCAATGTGAGATAATTTGAGCAGGTTTGAAGTTATTTTGAATTTAAGTTGAAATAATGTGAAGAATGTACTTAAATTATAATATTTATTGATCAAAATCTAGAAACAAAGAAAAAAAATTCACCTGATAAAGAATGAAATATGATCAAAAGGCACTTACAGTGATCTAAAATTTAAAAAGCCTTCGCCAAAGGACATGATTACCAAGAGAAGTAATCATTTCGCATTAAAGGCCAATTACTCAAGCTATATTCTCATTTTGAGAGTGTGGCACAAGACATCACCTCTGATGTGTACCGCAGCTGTGCCACTAATATGGCGTGCAAATTTTCAAATGAACTCGAGTACAGTGGGCATCTGTCCCAGATTCACGCTGGGATACTTATCCTGACAGGAATGGGGAAAGAAAATCATTGTTTTCAGATGTGATGATAATTCAATCTGTTTCTCTTCTCCTTCGTTCCCAATCGCAGGCATCCGCGAATCGAGTTGTTGTCCAATCTGTGCCACACAAAGTCTTTGTCATCCCAGAGGCACAGTACGGCCCACAAAAACATGTTTTCTCCAAAATGTCATTGCTTTTTAACAGTGCTATTGCAATAACATGTTAGTGCTATCCTACTAATGGATATTTTTACAAAATGTGTTGCATTCCAATAGCTAATGGTTTTGTTTATGGCTGTAGATTGCAGGTCTTTTTATAGATACAGCTCTGTATGGAGAAAGAATAGTCCCCCCTCGCCCAGATACACACAGGAAGTAGTCAGTAATTATGCTAGGACTGAACATGAATTACATTTCTGGATTTCTCACTTCCAGAATACACTATTAACCATTAACAGTCTATGAAAACTTGCATTTCCATAAACAGAACAACCAGTTCCACTAATAGAAAGCCACTCGGGAGAGTTTACTCTTTCATTCCGGCAATATTGCTTTCTTCTGTGTTGTTGTTCGTGCATTGTTTTACTGAAGCCTGAAATATTCAGTTCATTTCTCTCGCTGGCCCTCTAAATGAAGATTAATGTCATGCTGGGCATCTAATGAGCACCATAACGCAGTCCCCATACCGCTGCAGCGACAAAACGGTAAAATGCACAATTATTGGCTTCGATTTCAGCAATTAAGTCCCGGACTTAACATTTTAACTGATAAATTAGTCTTTTTAAAGGGATGGAGCTCAAGTATATTGCCATAATCAGCATTAATATATGTGTTTGTTTGTGAGAACACAGACTATGTGAAAGATTGAAGATGTCAAGCTTGAGTTTTGCCTTGTTTTACATTGCTTGCTTAGTATATTGACATTTTATGAAGATTAACCATTGCACTTTAAAGAAAATGTCACTTTCCATTCCTTGACTTAAACAGGCACTTTATACTTTTTATCCAAAATAATGTAATATAATTATTATATACTATCTTGGGGACATTTAGTGCTCAGTCTCACAAAGCATAGATTCTCAAAATGGATATATAAAGTGAAGTTTCCAAGATTGCAATGAAGGGAACATCTGAAGTATGTGTTTTGCATTGGTCTGGGTTTTGTGCCAAGATCTGGTAGCAAGAGCCAATGGTTGGCAAACAGTTTGATTTTGGGTGACTTTGTTGCTAAATATTATTAATGTCAAAGGGATATCTTAATATGTTAATATGTAGGCTACATATTGAATTGTTAAAATAATTTGAAGCTTTCCATAAAGTGTTAACCAGTTGTATTTTGTCACAAAATTAAAGCAGTTCAATTTTAAAAAAACTTTTGCTGATAATTTAATCACCCCCATGTCATCTAAGATATCATGTCATTCTTTCTTCAGTCGAAAAGAAATTAAGGTTTTTGATGAAAACATTCCAGGATTTTTCTCCATATAATGGACTTCAATGGGAACCAAACGGTTCAAGGTCCAACAGACACTTTCAGTGCAAATTGAAAACTGTTCAAAGGGCTTTAAACGATTCCAGACGATGAATAAGGGTCTTATCAAGCGAAACGATCGCTCATTTAAAAAAAAAAAAAAAAATATATATATATATATATATGTTTTATAAGCTCAAATGGTCGCCTTGCTCTGTTCGTGACTCTCCTTTTCGAACTCTTTTATTTAAATGAACAAACGTTTATCAAAATGAATGAATCTTTTTTCGTGTCATTTGGTTCATTCAACGAACAAAATGAATGAGTTGACACTGGAAAAGATTTGTTCATTTTGATAAACGAGTTCGAATAGGAGAGTCGCGAACGTGCATCACAGAACAGAGCAAGGCGACCATTTGAGCTTATAAAACTTAAACATTGTTGTTGTTGTTGTTGTTTTTTTAATGAGCGATCGCTTCGCTTGATAAGACCCTTATTCATCTTCTGAAATTGTTTAAAGCCCTTTGAACAGTTTGCATGTGTATATATATATATATATTTTTCTAAGCTAAGCTACAGATAATGTGATTTGGACTGGAGTAATTAAACGCACACAATCGTAATATTAATCGAACATGTTTCCACTGGTTTTGTGGTTTTAATGATCTTAAAGGTGAGCTTAAGAGTACATTGTCATATGTAATAGGCCACAGGAAGAAATGTGCAATTGTGTCATTGGCGTCTGCTCTGGTCCCGTGTCTTTGATGCCAACTGTAATATTAATGTGCATCTGTGTGGCTGCTTCAACATCATTATTAACTGTCTCGTCACATTTGGAGTATTATCCGCTTAATGCTGATGTGCCGAGATAAAGATGCTGTGCTTGTGCTAGACCATTAGCCGTACAGTAATAAACTCTCTCAAGATCTTAGGTCAGAGTGTTCATGCTAGTTGAGGGAGATGAAATTAAACATTTAAGAAAGGCTTTCAGTGCTAATGGGAATATTTTCCTGTGTGTGTGTGTGTGTGTTTCTGTGCGTTTCGGAGAAAGGGCTTGTGGGAGCAGAGTTTTTTATTTACTACTCGTGCTCTGACAGGTTAAGTGATTAAATCCATGCCTCATGCTGAGGGACAGCATATCCCTACAGAGAATCTTTTAGACAACTTAGGCCTACATTTCTTCGGGCTGAGGACAGCTCACTTACTGGGTCCCCATGGTGGAACACATCAATGGCAATCAGCAAACCTGTCTGCGGTTTAAACCTTGACAATAAGCACTTGTCCTGATCCAAACAATCCCCCTTGCTCACCAGCAACAGCTGGACTTAAAGATATAGTAAGAGTAATAAGGTCCCTTTGCTGGCATTTACGGGGATCTTTTATGCAGCGTGAAGGAGAAGACTGCCATGTCCGTAGCTTAAAGGATCTGCTGGTATGTTTGCTCTATAGTTGCTGAGGAAGAATTTGTGTGCTTAAAGATTGTTTTTGTTTTTTGTTTTTTTTTTGGAGGTCGCTAAGTCAGGAATTTAAAGGAGAAGTGCACAATAATTGCATTCTGTTGCATTACATCCAATCAGATTCAAACTTCCTATTTTAGTATTCATAATCATAATCACAGACCGTGGACGGTAGGGCTGTCAAACGATTAATCGCAATTAATCACTTCCAAAAAAAAAAGTTTGTGTTTACATAATATATGTGGGTGCACTGTGTATAATTATTTTGTATGTATATATGTATATATATATATATATATATATATATATATATATAAATACACACATGCATATATTTAAGAAATATTGTCATGTATATACTGTATATAGATTTATATATAATTTATATTATATATAAATATAATTTTTTATATATATAAATAAAATTTTTTCTTAAATATAGATGCATGTGTGTGTATTTATATATATATATATATATATATATATATATATATATATATATATACAAAATAATTATACACAGTGCACCCACATATATTATGTAAACACAAACTTTTATTTTGGATGCGATTAATCGTTTGACAGCCCTAGCGGACGGCACACGGTCCAGCGTAACAATGAGAAATGCGGTACTGGCACTCACTGTATAGCCAAATCATCTCAACATATCTGACGAGTTCTCATTAGAATTATTTCTTTTGCGGTTGCTCTGATGTTGTTTGTGCCACGTAAGGTCTAGGCGTAGTTCTCCCCTGTGAATTTGTGAACTGTTTACTCTTCAATGCCATAAAAGTATCAGAACAACTCAAAAACACCTCTGAACTTTAATCCGACTCCTTTGGGACATGGAACACATTTTATGCAGTCTGCATTTTAAAAAGCTTCAATCTAATGAGGAAGGAATTCATTCAGCTGGGATTTTTAATTCTGCCAGGGCACGATTAATCCCATCAGTAAACAAAGCAGAGGTCATCTTGTTTTGGAGAACTACAATTAGACCCTAATCAGCACTAATCAGACAAGCTGCTCGCCAGAATCTCGGCACGTTGTTTTTGCCTTCCAGAGAGCGCTCGCTCTTCTCTTCCTCTCCTTTGCTGTTGTGTATTCCCTGCCCTCAGCACTGAGTGTGGCCTCTGCTCTGTGATTTCATGTTCAAGGAGTTAGAAGGAGAAAGGGGGCTAATTACTAACACTGCAGGGTTTAGGTGCTCATTAAATAAATAAAGATTAAAGGAGAAGGTGTTCACAGTCCAGAGAGGCTTTAGTCCCAGCTTCATTAGCGGCAAACTTTCCCACTCCGGCAGAATAAATAGTCACGCGTTCCCTAGACTTCCATTGGACAGTTTATTTAAAGGCCTGTGTCCTCATTTGAAAACTTTCACACACTGCAAACATCTGCTAATGCACTTTATCACATTGGAGTAATGTGCTATGCAGGACCGCACCAAATTTGTTTTTTTAAAGAATGAATTACTGTAATTAATTTATGTATTAATTTATGTGCTATTTTAAATATTACCTTTCATGCAGTGTGTTTTAAAGCTGTTTATCAGCTTATCTCAGATTATCAGATTATTAATTATCTCAGAATTAAGAGATAGTTTTTCATTGAAAAAAAGTTTTTGCTCTGTTTTTCTGAAATAGCGAGTTAATTATCTCAGAATTATGAGAGGTATTTTTATTGAAAAAAAAATTCACTCTGTTTTTATGAATTAATGAGTTACTCCTAATTTTTGAGATAATCAAGTCATTAATTCAGAAAAAAAAAAAACAGAGCAAAAACTTTTTTCCATAAAAAATTCTCGTAATTCTGAGATAATTAACTCGAGGAGGGGTTTTGAGCAAATTAATCTTTGAACAACGACTCTTTGAGAAATGAGGTGATGTGCAATGTAAATTATGAGAAATTAAAGTGTTTATTGACCTTTTATGCATGTAAAACTATTGTAGGAGACCCCTTAAACTAAACAAACCTTTGAAATAGCATACAGGCACTTTAATATTCATTATTACTCAATATAACAAGACTTTTTATGTTAACATTTCATGCCTGTAGAGAAACTGACTTTCTAAACCAATTCAACAATTACTGAAATAAGAAATGCATAGCCCATTCTCCCACAGAATGAAAAATAGTGACAGTTTTTGAGCATAATCTCAAATAAGATGTTGTCTACTTCAGCAGAACTGTCTGGCAGAGTGTGAATTCGTTTGTCACTGCTATTTACCATGGACCTGAGACCGGGGGCAATTGTAACATGTTTTACATTTTTCATCATCTCATACATCATCTTACACACTACTACAAAATATCCTGCCATTTTTTTGGTTGAAACTAAATAATAATATCATCTATTTCAACTCTTATAAATATTTCTCTTTTTAAAATAGTTTTTAAAATAAATAAATGCTTGATTTGTTAAATAATGTTTAATTACTTTTGTACATTTTATAATAAAAAAGAAATATGTTTTAAATATTATTTTGTTTAAATATATTAATATTATGTGCATTTAGAAGACTCAACCGGACGTGTGGTGAATAATTGTAATCACTCTTGTTTGTTTCAATTGGCGTCTGCACTCTTAGAAGAAAAGTTTCTATATAGAACCTTAAAAGGTTCTATCAGCGCTACGTATTTGGAACCCCTAAAAGGTTCTATACACTATTAAAAAAAGGGTTCCTCTGGGTTCTATATAGAACCCTGGGGTTCCATACTTGGTCAATAGAACCTTTTACCAAAAAAAATGGTTCTATATAGAACCGATTTGGAGTTCCATATATGAAGCGGGGGATGAAACCATTTTTTCTAAGAGTGTGTGTCACGATTATGTTCTGTTTTGTTCCTGTCACTTCTGTTATATGAGTGTGTGTGTTATACTGAATGTTCAGTAAAGTCTATTTTGAAGTGTTACCTGTTATTTATAAGCTATTCCTTCGTCCTCGGCAATACGTTAGAATCGGCCTCCACTAACAGGCCTACTGTCGGAATCTCTGAACTTGTTTGGTTAATCGATAATCCAGATGTACTTTATTTATGGTTTGATGTGTTCATTTTTCATTTGCACTTTACATCAACTCTGAAAAATTACAGGGTCATTGAAAGGAGCACTCAAAGTTATTTCCTCCAATAAATGCGCCAATGTGGATTCATTCATTTAACCAGACAACGTACGGTTCGTTCAGCATGGCTTGGGAACATTTTCTCTGAATGCTTCCAAACAGAAAAGAGGACGATGCATCAATGTTTGTGTCCCATCAATGATGTTGGCAAACTCTTCCTTTCTTTGCTATGCAGTTAAACCTGGCACGGTTTCTGTAAGCACAAAGGCTGATTTGCGCTTGAGGGGTTTTGCCAGTTTTTGGCAGGCCGTTGTGTTAAACATTTGGAGGGTGGTCACTTTTAAAGGGGTAGTCTTGATGGGACAAGTTTTCATTTGTTTAGTTTTTTTTTGTGGAGCAAGCAAAAGTTTCATCTTATTTTCATTGTCCTTGTCCCTTCCATCTTATTCTCACTTTTTGGTGAGAAAGACACAGTAAAAGCTTTAAAGACTGAACTGGTTAGGTTCCCATCAGATGGCTAACTATGGATCCAATTATCATCTACTTTAGCTATTTGAGGAACTGCTGCAGTGGATTTTGAATTCAGTCCTTGGGGAGACTATAGTGCTCAGATGGGGAAGAAGAGAATTTGTTCATCCTCCCGTAATTGAGACATGATTTAATATAGCACAAGGCGGTCTATAATACCTGGAGAAAGCTATCCATTAGCATTCCCATTCATCTCTATGGCAAACTCTTGACTTGCACAGGATTCCACGAAAGTATACATACATTGAAACGGACTATATTTGCTGACACTTTACTTGAAGGGGTGTTCATAAGGCTGACATGACACCTTCATAACCATGACATGACATTGAGTGTCATTAAGTGTCTTTCGCTCAATAATGACATTTTGAATGCAAATATGACATTTTTTGAGATGTCTTTGTTATGACACCTTGACATAAACCAATACATCATATACATCAACTTGACAAAATATCATGTAGTTGGCTTTGACATTGGCTGTCATGAGGCCATTATAACTGTGTCATGAATATTTTTCATGACCTCAACTAGTGGTACTAATTGAATTTGTCATTAAATTGTTATGAATTTTAGTGATGCTGAGGATGTGTGGCAATTGATTTATTTTGGTAACTCCAACACAGTGCATTCAAGGTGGACATTTAGCATATGTTTGTTCTGAAAATCAAAGTCATATTTTTGGTCTTGCTACTAGTATGCTCTAAGTTAAGCTAATATAACATGGTATGTTGTGACTGCCCTACAAATGAAACTGCACAAAGCAAACACTGAAACTGGGTGAATTTTTTTTTGTTTTGTGAAGTTATTGCATTTTCTATTGCATGGTAGTTCCTTGATCGCGATGTTTCCCAATTTGACTCTATTCCAGATATAGATTACTTAAATAACTGAAGACTGAAGACAGTTTCTTCTACAATGACCTAGATAAGAAAAAGAAAATCATATTTACATTTTTTTAACAAGTCTCACTTAAAGGCGCCACTGTGTTACAGTTACATTAATTATTCACTACTTTTACAATATTAATGTATTTGGCGTTTTCTTGCTTTTAAGATTCTGGGTAAATGATTCCTGGGTGGTTAAATGTATTCTGTGTAATGGAAACAGGTGTGTGTAAGGACTCACGGGACACGGAAGAATCCATTTGCAGCTTTATTATAAACAGAGTCGTACAGGCAGGGTCAAGACGAGGCAGACAGAGCAATACAGGCAGAGCAAAGGGATAATCCAGATAACAGGCAGAGTTCGGGGCAGGCAGCAAGAATCACAATCCAAAGACAGTCCAAGATCAGGCCAGGCAGATAACACTCGTAGAATAATCCAACAGTCCAAAGTCAAAACCAGAAAACCAGAAACAGGGAATAACGCTCAGAAATGATCACCGGGGCAAATCAAGACTTCGCAACAGTGTGTGTATGAAGGTGGCTTTTATGTGTGTGTGCTAATGCGGTGCAGGTGTGTGACGCAATCAGTCCCAGGTAAGAGGTATGATGGGAATTTGAGTTTATGTCCAATGATCAATACTCCGGTGAAGGCTCCCTCTGGTGGCGGAGAGGAGGCGGAGCGGGAGCCTCCACTGTAACAGAGCCCCCCCCCTGCGAGCGGCTCCTGACGCGAGGAGGCAATTGTCGTCGGGGTCTACCACGGGGTCGAGGGGCCGGTTTCTCCGGGTAAGTCCTATGGAACTCTTCCGTGAGAGTGGGGTCCAGGATATCTCTTGAACTGACCCAGGACTGCTCCTCCGGACCGTACCCCTCCCAGTCGACCAGATACTGAAGATTGTTACCCCGACGCCTGGAGTCCAGTAACTTATGTACCCGGTACGCCTCCTCGCCATCGACCAGAATGGGTGGAGGGCTCTGAGAAGCGGTCCCTCCCTCCGCTTCTCCCCTCGGACCACCAGCAGGTTTCAGCAGAGAAACATGAAAAGTAGGGGAAATACGGTAGTTAGCGGGCAGGTCTAATCGGAATGAAACTGGTGAAATCTGTCTAATAATTTGGAAGGGACCAACATACCTGGGACTGAGTTTGCGACATGGAAGTCTGAGTCTTAGGTCTCTGGTGGACAGCCAAACCCATTGGCCGATCTGGTATTCTGGAGCGGGGCGACGGTGACGATTGGCCTGATGTTCTTGACGTCTGACGGCGTGCCTTAGGTGAGTATGTGCCTGATCCCAGACCTCTTCGCTCTTGTGTAGCCATTCGGTGACAGATGGTAGTTCTGTGGGTTCGCCGGACCAGGGGAAGAGAGGAGGTTGGAAACCGAGGATACATTTGAAGGGTGTGATGCCAGTTGCAGGTTTTACCAGAGAATTTTGAGCATATTCAGCCCAGAACAGGTATCTGCTCCAATCCTGTTGATGCTGTTGACAGTAGGTTCGTAGAAAGCGGATTACATCTTGATTTAAACGTTCAGTTTGTCCGTTGGACTGTGGATGGTACCCGGAGGTGAGGCTAATGTTCACGTTAAGATTCTTGAAGAACGCGGTCCAAACTCGGGACGTGAACTGCGGTCCCCTATCGGACACGATGTCTTCAGGTAACCCATAGAATCTGAAGACTTGATTACATAGGAGTTCGGCAGTTTCGAAGGCTGTGGGGAGCTTGGTGAGAGGAACTAGTCGACAAGCTTTTGAAAATCGATCCACTATGGTGAGAATGGTGGTGTAACCTTGTGAGTTGGGAAGATCGGTGATGAAATCTACTGCGATGTGGGACCATGGTCGTTGTGGGGTTGGAAGAGGACATAGTAGACCAGCAGGGAGTTTTCGTGGTGATTTTGAGGTCTGACAGAGAGAACAGTTGTGAATGTGGTTAATGGTATCTGGGGTAAGTGTGGGCCACCAGAAACGATTTTGTAGAAGCTGAACCGTGGCAGTGATACCTGGATGACCCGAGCTGGGACTTGAATGAACTTGATCTAGGAGACGGGCTCGAAAGGTTTCTGGTACATAGAGGAGGTTGGCTGGACATTCTGCAGGAATGGGAGTTTGACGATTGGTCTGCTGGATCTCGGTCATAATATCCCATTGGACAGGAGCAACTAACAATTTCTCATCCAGTATATTCTCGGGATTGTGGTTCTGGGCAGCTTCTTCAGATTGTCGAGAGAGAGCGTCGGCTTTGGTGTTTTTGGTTCCTGGGCGGTAGGTAACCGTGAAATTGAATCTGGTGAAGAACAGTGCCCATCTGGCCTGACGTGGGTTGAGACGTTTAGCCGATCTGAGGTATTCCAGATTTTTGTGGTCTGTAAGAATGACAAACGGTTCTGCTGCTCCCTCCAACCAATGACGCCACTCTTCCAAGGCCAACTTCATGGCCAACAATTCCCGGTTTCCCACATCGTAATTACGTTCAGCTGGAGAGAGTTTGCGAGAGAAGAACGCACATGGGTACATCTTGGCTGGGTCTCCCTGGCGTTGTGATAGTATAGCCCCCACCCCTGTATTTGAAGCATCGACTTCAACAATGAATTGTCGTTCAGGATCCGGATGATGCAGGATAGGTGCGGTAGTGAAACGACTCTTCAAGTCGTGAAAAGCTTGTTGGGCTTCGGGGTTCCAGGATATGCGATGGTTGTGACGTTTGGTTAAGGCTGTTAAAGGGGCGGCTATGAGGCTGAAGTTTCTGATAAATCTCCGGTAGAAATTTGCAAATCCCAGGAATCTTTGTAGTTCTTTTATGGTTTGTGGTAATGGCCAGTCTACTACACCCCTCACCTTCTTTTCATCCATGGCGACCCCTTCTTGACTGATGACGTATCCGAGGAAAGAGATGCTGGTTTGGTGGAATTCACATTTTTCCATTTTAGCATAGAGGTGAAACTGAATCAGACGTTGAAGTACAGACCGGACATGTTGAATATGCTCTTCTAGTGAATTGGAGTAGATCAGAATGTCGTCAATGTATACAATCACCCACTTGTCCAGCATATCACGGAACACATCATTCATGAAGGCCTGGAAGACAGAAGGACTGTTGGACAATCCGAAAGGCATGACGAGATATTCATAGTGCCCACTAGTGGTGGAAAAGGCAGTTTTCCACTCATCACCCTCTCGTATGCGAATCAAGTTGTAGGCATTGCGTAGATCGAGTTTGGTGTAATATTTGGCCTGACGGAGTTGTTCTAAGGCGGCAGGGACCAGCGGTAGTGGATATCGATATTTGACAGTGATTTCATTCAAGCCTCTGTAATCAATGCAGGGTCTGAGTCCCCCATCTTTTTTCTTTACAAAGAAAAACCCAGCGGCTGCTGGTGAGGTGGAGGGTCGAATGAAGCCCTTTCCGAGTTCCTCTTCTATATACTGTTTCATAGACTCAGATTCTGGTTTTGACAAAGGGAAAATTCTTCCTCTGGGAGGTGTGGCACCGGGAATTAACTCTATGGCACAATCCGTTGATCTGTGTTCGGGGAGTTGTGCGGCTTTTTCCTTGCTGAAGGCTTCCTTCAAATCCACATAAACAGAAGGCAAATCTTTCGGCTCGGGTGTTGAAGTGTCAGATTCTGATTCGGGATTGCAGACACGAATGACTTTGGATAGACAGCGGTTATTACATGCTTCACCCCAGCGAATGATTTGACCTTCCTTCCAAGAAATGTGAGGGTTGTGAGTTTGTAGCCAAGGATGACCCAGAATGATGGAGTGATGTGGAGCGTGAATGACATAGAACTGGATATTTTCAGAGTGAAGAGATCCAATGTGCAATTGAACATTCTCCGTGACGCGCTGAATTTTCCCCTCTCCGATGGGATGTCCATCTAGCGCCTCCACTGTCAATGAAGAAGGACACGGTTTTAGTTGGATGTTGTGTTGTTCAGCAAATGTTTGTGATATGAAATTTCCCGCAGCTCCAGAGTCAATGAAAGCAGAAGTGTCAATGGATTGATCATAAATGGTTAAACGGACTGGCAGTGTGAAACTGGTAACAGGATTGTGGGATTTATCTCGGGCACTCACCGACTGGTTATGATTGGAGGGTCGAACAGGACAGGAGAGCTTCATGTGTCCAGATTGACCGCAGTACATACAAAGCCGATGTTGAATTCGACGTTCGCGTTCCTCTGGCGAGATGTGAGTGAGTCCCAGTTGCATGGGTTCGGGATGGTTAGTGGCTACGAGTGAGGATTGAACTGGTAACCGGGGCTTACGTCTGGATCGCATCAGATTATCGACTTGAATGGCCAGAGTGATATATTCATTCAAAGTTCTCCCCTCATCTCGACAGGCTAATTCAGATTGCAGTTCATTGGTAAGTCCTCTCCTGAAAAGGGTCTTCAAAGTATCCTCCACCCAGTTCGTTTGAGCAGCTAGCGTGCGAAAAGTGAGGGCGTAATCCGCAGCAGTTTCTTTTCCCTGAGTGAGGTTTAAAAGTTGATCGCCTGCATCACCCTTCTCCGTGGTATGTTCAAATACTTGACGAAACTGATTGATAAACTCTTGGAATGAAGAAAACGTGTTGCCCTCTGGTTTCCAGACAGCCGTGGCCCATTCTAGTGCTCTGCCGGTAAGGAGAGAGCAAACAAATGCGATGCGACTCCCATGACTGGAGTATAATGCGGGTTGTTGCTCCACAAAGAGTGTACACTGTAACAGGAACCCTTTGCATTTGGTTGGAGAACCATCAAATTTGTCAGGGAAAGCGAGTCGTGGATTGACTGTAGTACTCACAGTAGTGGGAAGCGCACTCGGTGGTGGTGGTGGTGTAGTTGGCGTTTGAGGCGCGGTACCCACAGCGATACGAAGCTCCTGCATTCCCTGTACGAGCTGCTCGGTGAGAGTAGTCAGATGGCTGAGCTGTTGATGGTGTAGATCTAGGCGTGAAGCTTGAGAGGTGAGTTCGGAGGTCAGTTGCATGACGGCTGCTGGATTAGTTGGTGGCGAAGTCTTCTGTAAGGACTCACGGGACACGGAAGAATCCATTTGCAGCTTTATTATAAACAGAGTCGTACAGGCAGGGTCAAGACGAGGCAGACAGAGCAATACAGGCAGAGCAAAGGGATAATCCAGATAACAGGCAGAGTTCGGGGCAGGCAGCAAGAATCACAATCCAAAGACAGTCCAAGATCAGGCCAGGCAGATAACACTCGTAGAATAATCCAACAGTCCAAAGTCAAAACCAGAAAACCAGAAACAGGGAATAACGCTCAGAAATGATCACCGGGGCAAATCAAGACTTCGCAACAGTGTGTGTATGAAGGTGGCTTTTATGTGTGTGTGCTAATGCGGTGCAGGTGTGTGACGCAATCAGTCCCAGGTAAGAGGTATGATGGGAATTTGAGTTTATGTCCAATGATCAATACTCCGGTGAAGGCTCCCTCTGGTGGCGGAGAGGAGGCGGAGCGGGAGCCTCCACTGTAACAGAGTGTGAGCACACACTGGGTTTGTACAAACACATATCCATCATACTTTTTAATAATATTATTATTCATAGATGTGATTGTGTATTTGAGAACCTGTTATAACCTTGACCTTGGTGCACAGATGAGATTAATATTTGGAAAAGGGATTTAAACTTTGCATGCAACTAAGCATCTGCATTTTCCCCTTCATGTTGTAAAAAGCCGATTTGGTATTACAAATCTTTAATATCTAATGCGCAGATTAAATCAAACTTATGCCACATGTGACTCGGTGGAAAACACAGTGCCATGATTCAGCCTGACAGCATTACAAGAAAGCCAATGTGAATAGAATGGTAACTTATAAAATCCTTTTTTTATCGTTATTCACCGCGGCCCTTCAATTTATCATCATTCGGAGCAAAGCATATGAGTGATTCCCTGGTGCAAATGGCCTTCCTTCCATGAGGTGTAAAAATAGATTGAAATGGAAATCGTCTAGATGACATGGATCAATTTTGAAATCTGCTGTTCAGAGAGGAAGGAGGAAGGTGAGGAGGAAGAAGAGTCATGCAAGGTGCTTTTTATCTTTCATCTGACGAAAAGCATAAAACAAAAAGAAAGAGAAAGGATCTGTGTTCGCTGCAGTGTGATATAGTGGATTTTTGTGGATTGACAGTTTATTTTAGAGGCCATTGACTTTACATAGAGCTGGAAAATGAAATATAGAGCTTTTAGTGAAGACCGTGGAGGGCTGTTGCTCACAATCACCTTATCTCAGCCTGTGTAATGTCAGACAGGAGACTCGGGTATTTATCTAAAAAGGGTGGTGATTAACTCTACTGTTGTGACGGGGTGGATGGATGAGTTTGTACTGTAGTCCAGTGCAGTCTCATCCCAAGACGTCATATAACTGACGTCTTTTGACCATACGTCAACATCTGCCGTTTTAGGGTACCTTTTAACGTCGGTTAGATGACGTTATTGAATCCTAACCCTACCCCAGACCTAAACCTACCCCGTCACCTAACCGACGTTAAAGGTAAAGCGTCAGTTGTATGACGGGTTACACTTTATTTCGATAGTCACTTTAGACATTCTACTAATTATAAGTAACTTTTCAACTACATGTCAACTAACTCTCACTAGAGTATTAGTGTATTATAGTAGACTGTCAGTAGACTGTTAGGTTATGGTTAGGTGTTTAGGCTTTGGGTTAGGAGAATAAGTTTACTTTTAGTCGCCAAGTTACTTTTGGGGGACCAACAAAATAAAGTGTTAGCAGATATTAAGCTGACAGTCTACTAATACTCTAATGACAGTTAGTTGACATGTAGTTGAAAAGTTACTTATAGTTAGTAGAATGTCTAAAGTGGACTATCAAAATAAAGTGTTACCGTATGACGTCCCAAGATCGTTATGTAACTGACGTTAAAGGGTACCCTAAAACGGCGGATGTTGACGTATGGTCAAAAGACGTCCCAAGACGTCAGTTATATGATGTCTTGGGATGAGACTGTGTTACGTAGTCTGAATGCAAACAGAGGAATTTTTAGGTGAACTATCCCTTTAAGGCCCCAACATACTCACTGTACAGTTCTTCTTGTTCTTCGCTTAGGGGTAAAAAGAAGTTTGGAGACAAGAACACTTGCACATGCGTAGTAAACGTATAACCTGTGGGGAAAAGGCCGTTTTAAACCTTATTTTGGGGCAAAGTCATCCAACTTTTTCAGCCATTTTTATAATATTTTACTGCTGTTTCTATACATGCGGTTTTTATGTCTCGGTGACCAGTAAAAGTGCAGTTCTGACTGCCCATTCATTTAGATAGGAGCCTGGTCTTGTTAGTCCGAAATAGCTGCCCGGAGGCGTTGCCATGATGGTGACCGAGTGGCACGACTTGCCTAAAAGGACTTTGGGTAACACAGTCTAATCCCAAGAAGTCATATAACTGACGTCTTGGGACGTCTTTTTTTCGTCAACGTCCGCCTCTTTAGGGTACCCTTCGGTTACATGACGATCCCGGGCCGTCATACATCTGACGCTTTACCTTTAACATCAGTTAGGTGACGGGGTAGGTTTAGGTCTGGGGTAGGGTTGGGATCCGATAACGTCATCTAACCGACGTTTAAGGGTACCCTAAAAAAGAGGATGTTGACATATGACGTCCCAAGACGTCAGTTATATGACTTCTTGGGATGAGACTGCGCTGGGAAAGCTCAACCTGAAAGCAAGCGGGTTGCGAGTTATCTTCTCTCAAGGGTTGGGTATTGCAATCACAGTGTCAGACTGGAGAAATGTAGACTTATGTCATAATGCAAACAGGTCGGCGCTTCATAAAAATAGATTTCCAGTTTGTCTGATTACCTGCAGCCCTCCGAATGTGCATGTTTCCCATTAGCTCTGGTGGAATCAATTGTTTCTCACACGGCCAGCTGTGCTTAAATAACACCGAGCTAATCAGGACTGAGTCAGCAGAGCCACCGCCATCAAGTTTTTTCTCTGTTGATATAAACCTCTGCTGAATCCAGCTTCAACTTTCATTAGTCGCTGTCATTATTTCCTCTGCTCTGACAGATGGCATTGTGGGATATCGGTTTTTATGGCAGGTCATCTTTCATGTCCCATTTCTTTCGGCATTTGAAGAGAAGTTCACAGTCAGATTAATTTTGTGTTCGAATATTGATTTTCTTTTCTTCCTTCCTCTTCTGAAGAAAGCCTCTTAATGTCCTTTCTCTTGGCAGGAATTTTGACACTCTGCTGGTTGATTAAAAGTGTTCATGAAGTGGAAAAAAAAGAAGTAGGACATTACATAAAATAATTTCAGATCCAAGATAGCTGTGTTACATTTGGGAAACAAATCCATCCGGGAGAGAAACTTGATACCTGGCTACTGGATGCCACAAGCAGACTTACAGCTGCTGCATTCAATTTAACACGATTGCATTTTCATAAGCTTGTGTTCCTTTGAAATGCTAGTCCTCCAGCCAGACATCTTATAAGTCCCGTGTCTTTGTCGGTGTGTAAGAGTCCTGAAGGCTGGAGGATCAAAGGTATTGTCTCATATTGTCAGACCAGAGACACATACTGATAATACATGGTCCCATGATACATATACCTATGATACATGATCTCTCTGGAAACAGCACACATGCTCATAATAGAGCATCTAAGGGGGCTTCTTTAAAAGTCAAATTTCATTTCTATGGTTCATATTTGCTTTGCTGGAAATCTTTGTGGTCTGTGCGTTAAAATATAGAGATCTGTACTAATGTCCTGAAAATATATTTACACTATAATTATAGTCCACCATTTTATAAATAGATAGACAGACAGACAGACAGTCAGTTAGTCAGTCAGACAGTCAGACAGACAGACAAACAGATAGATAGATAGATAGATAGATAGATAGATAGATAGATAGATAGATAGATAGATAGATAGATAGATAGATAGATAGATAGATAGATAGATAGATAGATAGATAGATAGATAGATAGATAGATAGATAGATAGATAGATAGATAGATAGATAGATAGATAGATCTATCATTGATTGATTGACCTATCAACAGCTGTCTATATTAGAAAAATTTCCTCAAAAACTAGTTTTTCTTTTTATGTTGTTAATAAATTCAGAAATTATTCATAATAGCACCATATCTTCAGCATTGCCAGTTTGTTGTGCGGCACTGTTTTCAAAAAAACGTCATCCGAATCCGTAATGAGGAAAATAAATAAACCGGCTGGTTAGAACAATATAGCCCTGGTCCCACTGGACTGTTCTCAGTACCTTTCAAGGCTGAATGAGTCCAGAAGACTCTCAGTGGACAGTAGGGGAATAAGAGATTTGGACATTCTCAGGGATCGGGCTAACGGTGCGTGAAAGCAAGGGGTCTCAGCGGCTCTTTATCCCAGCCAAAAGAAGCGATGTTGATCCGAAAGGCTCTGGAAATGGGTGAGGAAGTTGCCAGACCGTCTGCCAAGAGCCACAGCCTGGGATCAGGCCCTTCACATCGCTGAGTGCAACAGCAGGCCATTTTCTGGCAAAACAACCCCTTTTCAAAGCCTGTCGTGGATACGTGGGGGTATATTGAACGACGGCATCTGCCAAAAAAGGTCATGGCAGGGACGTTCTCTTTTTCCAGACACCGGGCCAGGCAGGACGGTGTACGAGAGCTCTTTTCTAATGTCTGAAACTCCTGAGCTGTGCGAACAGCGAGCGGATGGCTTGACAGGAATGTCAGGAACGAGAGCCGAGGGAAAGGATGTCATGCCTGGGCTGTCGGGGAGATTAAGCAGCCGACGAGGCGAGTTTTGGGTGTTTACTGTGACAGAAGGGAATCTGAGAAAAGAACAGCCTGAAGGAAGCTCTTCTGAGACCCGTTTTGTGCCCGCAGATACACTAGACGTAGCAACCCAGGTGTGGTCCACACTGCTGGCCCAGGATAAACCTATTGAAGGGTTCAGTGTAATTGATGCCGGTGACTAAATCTATTTACCAAGGTTGTCTAATGTTTCATTTTATGTCAATTTAAATATTTATTTCTAGGCCTAACATTGAAAACAATATTCATATTCATAAAAGTGGTTTATCAAGATGTTTAGTGGCCAGTTTTTACACATTCAGCAGAAGGTTTTATCAAAAATACTTACAGTGCATTTGCAGTAAGTTTTTCAAAATGTTGACGTTGGTGTGATTTAAAAAAAAAATCTTTGTAGTAAAAACAGTAATATCGTGAAATATATTCATTTATTTTATGAAGGCAAAGGGATCGATCCGATTTTCAGCATCATTTCTCCAGTCTTCACTGTCACATGATCCTTCAGAAATCATTATAGTATGATGATTTGCTGCTCAAGAAACAGTTGTTTTGCTTAAAAAAAATCTTTCTGACCTCACGCTTTTGATTAGTGAATGTGTGTTCACAAATCTTACCCAAAAGTAGCATGAATGCTCTTTGAATGCTCTTCCCCTCACCAGCTTGTCTTTTTGATTTAATTTTTGTGTGCCAGAGTCACATTTTCCAAGCTGGCCATTACCATAGATTTACAAAATAAATCAGTAAGTAATGTTTCATCTACAAACCGCCGTGCGAAACTGTGTCAGAATCGTTCTGTATGCCGCAGGATCCGCCTTCCCCATTGTGACTCTGTCCATCACATGCCAATCATTGAGATTGTGCTCTCCTTCACCCTGTTTTAAAACCACTTTATAATCACATACTGAAGAATCTGTCATCTTGGCTAAGATGGGCGTAATATTTATTTTTCAAGTGCTCTATAGAGGGTAAATATATTCAGTTAGCGTTGCGTTGAAAGATTTGTTTTTCATGGGAATAAAACACTAGGTTTGTTTGAGTTCGTCTTTACATTAGTATTGCTCAAAGATCCTGCGTCCGCGCCAAGGTCAGTCTTTGACTATGATTCTAGTCTTTCTGCATTGTGAGGCGCTGGGGATTCAGCAAAGGCTAATTGTTGACTGAGTGGGCAGTTTATGAAGCATTTTCATGACAGAATGTCAATAAGGATGCGGGCAATGTGCATGTTGATGTCGTTGTGTGTGTGTGTGTGTGTTTTAATTGGCTCCTCCAGTGAAGTGTTTTTGGAGAGACTGCCAAACCTGAAATAATTAATCAGATGAAAAAAGCAGAATAGAAATGATACAACAGAAACAAATTAGTCCCTGCTTCCACTCAATCACAGCAGCTCTGACTACCTGATCCACTCGGTCAACTGCTGTAAACGCTAGACAAGGAAATATTGGTGTTATTCAACTATATGTTTAAACCATAAACTGATTAAGAAGCAGAAGCAGAAGAGTGAATTGTCTAAAAGTCGATGTGTCAGAATGGTAATGCGTTTTATGTATCGCTCTCTATAACGTCGGACACATAATGGTAAATGATATGATTAGCCTTTACGTTAATAATGTGTTTCTAATGTTACATAAACCATGTTCCCGTTCGCCATCTCTGAGTCAAACAGCATCCTTCTAAAGATCAGCATCATCAGAAATGCTTTGAACATCAGAGCAAGTTAGTGGAGAAAAGCCCTGCCCACACATCGACGGGATTGGCTACATGAATAAGTGGACCCACTTTATATTAAGTGTCTTTTACTGCTATGTACCATGTAATTATAACACTATAACACTGTTGACGCTTCCCTTACACCTTAACCCATATAATTTGATTATCAGCATGTTAAACAGTTATAAAGACATGTATACAAATTGAAATGTCAGACAAGAATTTATTTCAAATATATACTCTTTAAAAAATGCTGTTTTTTTTTTTTACCTAACTTTGGGTCAAATATGGACAAACCATTGAATACATTTGTAACCCATGGCTGGGTTTGTCCATATTTGACCCAAAGTTGGGCGAAAACAACCCAGCATTTTTAGAGTGATCGTTCCTAAATTCCTAAACCCATTCTGGCATTTTCGATTGGTTGCATTTTCAGCCAATAGCTTATTGTTGTTGATTTTGTAGGTATGTGAGGCTTTTTTTTTTCTTTATGCTTTTGTTTAAATTGAACCATTTAAAAATGTGGTGGTTGTATAATATTGCCACAGCATTGCTCATCTCCATCTCACACCGCAGTTTCTCAACTGGCTTTGTTGAGCGTGCCACTGCACAAGATAGGGAAAATCAAAGTGCGAGGAGGGAGATGGCTGATCACAAGACATTTTCAACAGCTAATCAGTGAGTGAAGCCCCTTGGGACAGTGCCGAACTGAAATGAATCATGTGTCAGCTTTGGACAGCTTTAGTTTGCCAATGGCACTCTAAAAAATGCTGGGTTGTTTCAACCCAAATTTGAATCAAATATGGACAAACCCAAATGTTGGGTTAAAACTGCTTTAAAAAAATTACAGTTGAAAGTGAAAGTTGAAGTTACATTTTTAACCCAATATTTGGGTTTGTCCATATTTGACCGAAGTTTTGGGTTGAAACAACCCAGCACTGTTTGGAGTGGGAATTTCTTTACTATTTTTTTCCTGTGCAGCTAAACTATAAGCAGTGTTATTATATTTAAATGAGCTATAAACTGAAAATCAAACGATAAAACGAGTATGCCTTCTTTTTAAAAAATAAACTTAAATAAACTTTTTATTTTATTTTTGCTAGTAGCCAAGGCACCATTTCTCATCTTAATTTATTTTTAACTTCCTACTGTGCTAAAATAACTAAAACTAAATAGAAAATATTAAAAACTATTTAGACATTTAAAAAAAAAACTATTTACAAAAACGTTAACTAAAATTGGAATCTGAATATATAACAATAAATTAAATGTACACCATGTAACTCAAAATTAACCTAATTTAAAATACATCATCAATCCTTCTTCCATGTTTTTGTCTTAGCCTGATTCAATATATGTTTATTTTAAAACCGTCGTGACCGTTTTCGCAGGAAATTGCACATATACGTGACTGGCCTGTGTGTGTCATTGTAAGGACTCACGGGACACGGAAGAATCCATTTGCAGCTTTATTATAAACAGAGTCGTACAGGCAGGGTCAAGACGAGGCAGACAGAGCAATACAGGCAGAGCAAAGGGATAATCCAGATAACAGGCAGAGTTCGGGGCAGGCAGCAAGAATCACAATCCAAAGACAGTCCAAGATCAGGCCAGGCAGATAACACTCGTAGAATAATCCAACAGTCCAAAGTCAAAACCAGAAAACCAGAAACAGGGAATAACGCTCAGAAATGATCACCGGGGCAAATCAGGACTTCGCAACCGTGTGTGTGTGAAGGTGGCTTTTATGTGTGTGTGCTAATGCGGTGCAGGTGTGTGACGCAATCAGTCCCAGGTAAGAGGTATGATGGGAATTTGAGTTTATGTCCAATGATCAATACTCCGGTGAAGGCTCCCTCTGGTGGCGGAGAGGAGGCGGAGCGGGAGCCTCCACTGTAACAGAGCCCCCCCCCTGCGAGCGGCTCCTGACGCGAGGAGGCAATTGTCGTCGGGGTCTACCACGGGGTCGAGGGGCCGGTTTCTCCGGGTAAGTCCTATGGAACTCTTCCGTGAGAGTGGGGTCCAGGATATCTCTTGAACTGACCCAGGACTGCTCCTCCGGACCGTACCCCTCCCAGTCGACCAGATACTGAAGATTGTTACCCCGACGCCTGGAGTCCAGTAACTTATGTACCCGGTACGCCTCCTCGCCATCGACCAGAATGGGTGGAGGGCTCTGAGAAGCGGTCCCTCCCTCCGCTTCTCCCCTCGGACCACCAGCAGGTTTCAGCAGAGAAACATGAAAAGTAGGGGAAATACGGTAGTTAGCGGGCAGGTCTAATCGGAATGAAACTGGTGAAATCTGTCTAATAATTTGGAAGGGACCAACATACCTGGGACTGAGTTTGCGACATGGAAGTCTGAGTCTTAGGTCTCTGGTGGACAGCCAAACCCATTGGCCGATCTGGTATTCTGGAGCGGGGCGACGGTGACGATTGGCCTGATGTTCTTGACGTCTGACGGCGTGCCTTAGGTGAGTATGTGCCTGATCCCAGACCTCTTCGCTCTTGTGTAGCCATTCGGTGACAGATGGTAGTTCTGTGGGTTCGCCGGACCAGGGGAAGAGAGGAGGTTGGAAACCGAGGATACATTTGAAGGGTGTGATGCCAGTTGCAGGTTTTACCAGAGAATTTTGAGCATATTCAGCCCAGAACAGGTATCTGCTCCAATCCTGTTGATGCTGTTGACAGTAGGTTCGTAGAAAGCGGATTACATCTTGATTTAAACGTTCAGTTTGTCCGTTGGACTGTGGATGGTACCCGGAGGTGAGGCTAATGTTCACGTTAAGATTCTTGAAGAACGCGGTCCAAACTCGGGACGTGAACTGCGGTCCCCTATCGGACACGATGTCTTCAGGTAACCCATAGAATCTGAAGACTTGATTACATAGGAGTTCGGCAGTTTCGAAGGCTGTGGGGAGCTTGGTGAGAGGAACTAGTCGACAAGCTTTTGAAAATCGATCCACTATGGTGAGAATGGTGGTGTAACCTTGTGAGTTGGGAAGATCGGTGATGAAATCTACTGCGATGTGGGACCATGGTCGTTGTGGGGTTGGAAGAGGACATAGTAGACCAGCAGGGAGTTTTCGTGGTGATTTTGAGGTCTGACAGAGAGAACAGTTGTGAATGTGGTTAATGGTATCTGGGGTAAGTGTGGGCCACCAGAAACGATTTTGTAGAAGCTGAACCGTGGCAGTGATACCTGGATGACCCGAGCTGGGACTTGAATGAACTTGATCTAGGAGACGGGCTCGAAAGGTTTCTGGTACATAGAGGAGGTTGGCTGGACATTCTGCAGGAATGGGCGTTTGACGATTGGTCTGCTGGATCTCGGTCATAATATCCCATTGGACAGGAGCAACTAACAATTTCTCATCCAGTATATTCTCGGGATTGTGGTTCTGGGCAGCTTCTTCAGATTGTCGAGAGAGAGCGTCGGCTTTGGTGTTTTTGGTTCCTGGGCGGTAGGTAACCGTGAAATTGAATCTGGTGAAGAACAGTGCCCATCTGGCCTGACGTGGGTTGAGACGTTTAGCCGATCTGAGGTATTCCAGATTTTTGTGGTCTGTAAGAATGACAAACGGTTCTGCTGCTCCCTCCAACCAATGACGCCACTCTTCCAAGGCCAACTTCATGGCCAACAATTCCCGGTTTCCCACATCGTAATTACGTTCAGCTGGAGAGAGTTTGCGAGAGAAGAACGCACATGGGTACATCTTGGCTGGGTCTCCCTGGCGTTGTGATAGTATAGCCCCCACCCCTGTATTTGAAGCATCGACTTCAACAATGAATTGTCGTTCAGGATCCGGATGATGCAGGATAGGTGCGGTAGTGAAACGACTCTTCAAGTCGTGAAAAGCTTGTTGGGCTTCGGGGTTCCAGGATATGCGATGGTTGTGACGTTTGGTTAAGGCTGTTAAAGGGGCGGCTATGAGGCTGAAGTTTCTGATAAATCTCCGGTAGAAATTTGCAAATCCCAGGAATCTTTGTAGTTCTTTTATGGTTTGTGGTAATGGCCAGTCTACTACACCCCTCACCTTCTTTTCATCCATGGCGACCCCTTCTTGACTGATGACGTATCCGAGGAAAGAGATGCTGGTTTGGTGGAATTCACATTTTTCCATTTTAGCATAGAGGTGAAACTGAATCAGACGTTGAAGTACAGACCGGACATGTTGAATATGCTCTTCTAGTGAATTGGAGTAGATCAGAATGTCGTCAATGTATACAATCACCCACTTGTCCAGCATATCACGGAACACATCATTCATGAAGGCCTGGAAGACAGAAGGACTGTTGGACAATCCGAAAGGCATGACGAGATATTCATAGTGCCCACTAGTGGTGGAAAAGGCAGTTTTCCACTCATCACCCTCTCGTATGCGAATCAAGTTGTAGGCATTGCGTAGATCGAGTTTGGTGTAATATTTGGCCTGACGGAGTTGTTCTAAGGCGGCAGGGACCAGCGGTAGTGGATATCGATATTTGACAGTGATTTCATTCAAGCCTCTGTAATCAATGCAGGGTCTGAGTCCCCCATCTTTTTTCTTTACAAAGAAAAACCCAGCGGCTGCTGGTGAGGTGGAGGGTCGAATGAAGCCCTTTCCGAGTTCCTCTTCTATATACTGTTTCATAGACTCAGATTCTGGTTTTGACAAAGGGAAAATTCTTCCTCTGGGAGGTGTGGCACCGGGAATTAACTCTATGGCACAATCCGTTGATCTGTGTTCGGGGAGTTGTGCGGCTTTTTCCTTGCTGAAGGCTTCCTTCAAATCCACATAAACAGAAGGCAAATCTTTCGGCTCGGGTGTTGAAGTGTCAGATTCTGATTCGGGATTGCAGACACGAATGACTTTGGATAGACAGCGGTTATTACATGCTTCACCCCAGCGAATGATTTGACCTTCCTTCCAAGAAATGTGAGGGTTGTGAGTTTGTAGCCAAGGATGACCCAGAATGATGGAGTGATGTGGAGCGTGAATGACATAGAACTGGATGTTTTCAGAGTGAAGAGATCCAATGTGCAATTGAACATTCTCCGTGACGCGCTGAATTTTCCCCTCTCCGATGGGATGTCCATCTAGCGCCTCCACTGTCAATGAAGAAGGACACGGTTTTAGTTGGATGTTGTGTTGTTCAGCAAATGTTTGTGATATGAAATTTCCCGCAGCTCCAGAGTCAATGAAAGCAGAAGTGTCAATGGATTGATCATAAATGGTTAAACGGACTGGCAGTGTGAAACTGGTAACAGGATTGTGGGATTTATCTCGGGCACTCACCGACTGGTTATGATTGGAGGGTCGAACAGGACAGGAGAGCTTCATGTGTCCAGATTGACCGCAGTACATACAAAGCCGATGTTGAATTCGACGTTCGCGTTCCTCTGGCGAGATGTGAGTGAGTCCCAGTTGCATGGGTTCGGGATGGTTAGTGGCTACGAGTGAGGATTGAACTGGTAACCGGGGCTTACGTCTGGATCGCATCAGATTATCGACTTGAATGGCCAGAGTGATATATTCATTCAAAGTTCTCCCCTCATCTCGACAGGCTAATTCAGATTGCAGTTCATTGGTAAGTCCTCTCCTGAAAAGGGTCTTCAAAGTATCCTCCACCCAGTTCGTTTGAGCAGCTAGCGTGCGAAAAGTGAGGGCGTAATCCGCAGCAGTTTCTTTTCCCTGAGTGAGGTTTAAAAGTTGATCGCCTGCATCACCCTTCTCCGTGGTATGTTCAAATACTTGACGAAACTGATTGATAAACTCTTGGAATGAAGAAAACGTGTTGCCCTCTGGTTTCCAGACAGCCGTGGCCCATTCTAGTGCTCTGCCGGTAAGGAGAGAGCAAACAAATGCGATGCGACTCCCATGACTGGAGTATAATGCGGGTTGTTGCTCCACAAAGAGTGTACACTGTAACAGGAACCCTTTGCATTTGGTTGGAGAACCATCAAATTTGTCAGGGAAAGCGAGTCGTGGATTGACTGTAGTACTCACAGTAGTGGGAAGCGCACTCGGTGGTGGTGGTGGTGTAGTTGGCGTTTGAGGCGCGGTACCCACAGCGATACGAAGCTCCTGCATTCCCTGTACGAGCTGCTCGGTGAGAGTAGTCAGATGGCTGAGCTGTTGATGGTGTAGATCTAGGCGTGAAGCTTGAGAGGTGAGTTCGGAGGTCAGTTGCATGACGGCTGCTGGATTAGTTGGTGGCGAAGTCTTCTGTAAGGACTCACGGGACACGGAAGAATCCATTTGCAGCTTTATTATAAACAGAGTCGTACAGGCAGGGTCAAGACGAGGCAGACAGAGCAATACAGGCAGAGCAAAGGGATAATCCAGATAACAGGCAGAGTTCGGGGCAGGCAGCAAGAATCACAATCCAAAGACAGTCCAAGATCAGGCCAGGCAGATAACACTCGTAGAATAATCCAACAGTCCAAAGTCAAAACCAGAAAACCAGAAACAGGGAATAACGCTCAGAAATGATCACCGGGGCAAATCAGGACTTCGCAACCGTGTGTGTGTGAAGGTGGCTTTTATGTGTGTGTGCTAATGCGGTGCAGGTGTGTGACGCAATCAGTCCCAGGTAAGAGGTATGATGGGAATTTGAGTTTATGTCCAATGATCAATACTCCGGTGAAGGCTCCCTCTGGTGGCGGAGAGGAGGCGGAGCGGGAGCCTCCACTGTAACAGTCATATTCGTAAATAGAAAAAGTTTATCGGCTACTTTGATGTGTGTGTGGTGTGAGAGTGGCAGAGGTTAGCTATCACAGCGAGCGAGAAAAGTTGACACGGAGCCGCTACATCTCGAACCTTGTGTCGCTCTCTAACAGAGTTCATTGTAAAGCGGTATCTATTGTGAAGGGTAATTTCTGTAGTGCTTTGGAAGTATAGTGTGTATTACAGCTTCAGTAACATCTTCAGCTTGAGATCCTTTCCATCTAAACTGGAGCATTTTATGAGCAGTAGGATAACATGCAGTCATTCAGAGCCAAAGCACAACCAAAACAATGTTCTTCCACAAAATGCTCTTTTTTTATTTGTTCTACTACAGGGATTACATACTGTATAAAAACTATAATAGTATTTCAACGATACTAAAATAACACTGAGTGTAAGCCAAAACTTTATTGTCCTTCATCCGTGCTAGTGTGATGTGCGCAGCTATTGAACCTGGGAAAGTAGATTCTCTTTGTGTGTAATGAAAAATGAAAATGAGTCCGACCTAGTGGTGCGTCGTTCCTGTTCTGTCACCTCGCCGAATTGAAAGCCATTCAGCTATATTACGTGCCATAATTCAATACCCTGCTAATGCAATGTTTCTTCTCTTTATAAATCTGCTGGTACATTTTCCCACCTGAATATATAAAGGCACATCGACGTCCAGCCGCTGCTATGGGTGTGTATTTGATTGGGATTTGTGGCATGGAGCTCACTGCCAAGTAATAACATTACTGTTTTTGCTGCTGCATTAATCTGACAGTGTGTGGTTTCCATCATGCTAATCGGAGAAAATGACTACCTTTCCATCTTCTGTAACTTGTAGTTTTTTCTTACATATGTTTTATTCATCGTGTGCAGTCAATTACATATCATGTTTGTGTTCGCCTTGTTGTCTATGCGAACTGAACTAAACACCTTGAAAAGTGTCTGACTTTGTTGCAAGAGTTATCACAGTTAAATGTTATTGCATTGTTTTAATCTGTAGCCTAACTTACTTAATTAAGTCTACAACACTCAGGAGGGCTTTTAGAAAATGATGTGGGCTCAGGATATCAGTAACACACTGTTCTTGGAAGCACAGAATCAAATCATCCCAATCAGTTGCAAAGATGCTTTTCCATTAGAACCAGACACTCACCTCAGAGCCACAGGGAAGACTCTTGTGTCTATGGTAACTGTTGGTGAACAGGAAGTGATGTCATCGATGATGAAGGGCAAAAATCTGTCTGTATAGGGACAATGGTTGCAACCAAAATCGCATACTTACACTCTAAAAAATGCTGGGTTGTTTCAACCCACATTTGGTTCAAATAGACAAACCCAAATGTTGGGTTTATTAAAAATTAAGTTGGGTTAGGTACATTTGAAATGACATTTTTAACCCAATATTTGGGTTTGTCCATATTTGACCCAAATTTGGGTTCAAATAAGCCAGCATTGTTTAGAGTCAGTGTATATAAATAGTAGGCAAAGAACAGTATGTGACAAAAAGTACCTTGATTACTTCTTCCGGTGAGATTCTGTAGTGTGCATATACGATGGACAATTTACTGTCTAAAAAAATGCTGGGTTGTTTGTACCCAAATTTGGGTCAAATATTGACAAACCCAAATGTTGGGTTAAAAAATGTAATTAAAAAATGCTGGGTTGTTTCAACCCAAATTTGGGTTAAATATGGACAAACCCAAATGTTGGGTTAAAAATGTAATTAAAAAAATGTTGGGTTGTTTCAACCCAAATTTCGGTCAGATATTGAAAAATCCAAATGTTGGGTTAAAAAATGTAATTAAAACATGCTGGATTGTTTCAACCCAAATTTGGGTCAAATATGGACAAACACAAATTTTGGGTTACAAATGTGATTAAAAAATGTTGGGTTGTTTCAACCCAAATTTGGGTCAAATATGGACAAACCCAAATGTTGGGTTAAAAAAAATGTAATTAAAAAATGTACAGTTGAAAGTGAAAGTTGAAGTTGGGTTAACTTGTCCATGTTTGACCCAAATTTGGGTTGAAACAACCCAGCATTTTTAGAGTGTACTATCCCATGAGGTCACGGGATCACAGATTACATAACTACACACGTTCCTAAAGCAGTTGTGAAGAAATTACTCATTCAAAATATGGACCCACTCAAGAGCGATTCTGGATGCAGCCGATCCAACTGTTGCTATTATATTTTCAAGTGGTAACACAACAGTCACAAATGTCCATACGCAAAAGCAGCGTTTTAATACTTCACTGCCTTAAGTGACAGAGAATTTATAATATTCCTCTTCATATGCTGCAGTACTACTGCTTATGATTGATTAACTTTGAGTGATGTGCTTGAGAAAGAGAGATCACAAACACTCCACACTACATGCATTATTCAGATTGTGAAGGAAGTGACAGTTGTATCTTTTCTCTGCATGCAGGGCGGAACAAGGCAAGCTGTGGTGTTTGTCGAGATTTACATTGTTCAGGTGATTAAAACATAATGTGCTACTTTTGATTAAAACATATCTCTCAGTTGTGTACAAGAGGAAATGCAGTCAGAATGTCATCATGAAAGAGTGTTCTCAAAACAACCAGCAAATATACAGTGATTAATCAAGAGAAGGCATAAAAATGTTAAGTGAATGCATTTGAAACAAGAATGTATTCGACATCAGTTATATAAGATGATAATGAAGCTATTAATGCACTGAAGCTACATTGTGAAAAAAAGATATGCAAATGTATTAAATAGTCTTGAAATGTTGGTTAATATATAAAGAAGGGATGGTTATGGAGGCTATGAGTATGGTAACTAAAAAAAATGTTAATGGTACGTGTCGTTTTAAAGTCCCTGCTACGATTCTAAGGTGCTGTGAGTGGTTACCAGGGTAATTCACCATGTTGCTATGTGGTTACTAGGGTGTTCTACGTGGTTGCTAGTTGGTTTCTAATTGGCCCATGTCAAAAGTGCTGGTCCTCAAGATTTTTTTTTTTTTTCACTTTATAGTCATACTGAACGAATCAAGTTGTTGACATCACATCGTGTTTTTGGTTCTTTAAAGGCATACTCCACTTTTTTTTTTTTGGAAATAGGCTCATTTTACAACTCCCCCAGAGTTAAACAGTTGAGTTTTACCATTTTCGAATACATTCAGCCGATTTTCTGATATTTAGAAGAATATCAGTAACCAGACAGTTTCTGGTCCCATTGACTTCTGTATTTGGAAAATATATATATACTATGGAAGTCAATGGGACCAGAAATTGTCTGATATTCTCCTTAAACATGCTAGCAATGCGCTAAAAACACCCAGAGCATCTTATTTTATTTAAGGTTAAATACTAAAATGTGGATGATAGATTAGATTGGTAAAAAAGATATTGTTGGCAACTTAAACAATTAAGTAACCATGGCTGCCTTAAAAATTTAAGTTCATTGAAATGGAAAAAATGATTTAATACAATGAAGGTGATTGATTTAATCATCAGAAACTCAAAATATTATGTTATCTGAACTAAAGTATAATAATAAGTTGATTTGACTGTTGAAAAGAAATAATGTTGTAATAACAAATCATGAAAATATTTTTTTCTGTGTTCAGGATAAATACAGTATATGCATGTGCAATATAAATCAGGCTACATATGAGATGCAGAAACAAGAAACCATTAAAACCTCAATTGAAAATGAAATGGTTTTCTTGAGTTTTCTGCCAAGATCCTAATTGAACGACATGTCCCTTTGAACTGAAATGTGCGTTTGGCCTTGAGTTCCTCAGTTCAGTGCGCGGCTTTCATCAAAAGAGCTCGTAGGCGTTCTCCATTGACTGCGGTGAACAATCGAGCAGGACAAACGCAGCGGTGCTGTCATGTAAAACAGGTTTATGAAACATAGATGTGATGATTTTGAAAGCGGGGCTCTCTGAAAAGGCTTCTCTTGTCTATGTAGTCATGATTCACCCTAACCGGGGCCCTCCGGGGACCACTTTCTTAATCTCCTTACAAAACATTGTTAAGTGTTAAAGGACAAAATTTGGCTGTGGGAGAGATTTCCAGGCATTCATTCTGGGTTCAACAGCCTTAAATGCCATTTAGACGTTTTATTGTGCATTTCATGAAAGGTCGACATTGCTCATTGGGCAGTGAAAGCGTGCTGCTCTGTACATATGCCCTCCCATGAGATGTCGTCCCGGGGGAATGGCTGTTACTGCAGTGCTTCAGTGACACTCATATCTGCACTGGAACAGCACACTGAAACGTCTCCTGTTTTGATAAATGAGGTCTGCTAACACTCTGTGAATAAACAGGGTAAGTCATTTTCACATTGCAAGTAATTGCCTTTTTCTGTTCCGTTTGCCATTAAACTGTGATGGTAAATGATTTTATCATTGTCATTCTACATTTTGTGGCACCATTTACACCAATTGAGGTGAACCTTGGGATTCTGGGAGTTGGCAGGGTGTCGTCTTTTTTCTCAAAGGATTAGAGAGAACACACACCTTAAAGGAAATTCAGTTAGATTTTCATTTTAATAATATTTAATAATAATATTTTATCATATTTTTTAATACACACTCTTCGATGAAAAGGTTCTATGTAGAACCTTAAAAGGTTCTATCAGCGCTACGTATTTGGAACCCCTACACTCTTTAAAAAAGAGTTCCTCTGGGTTCTATATAGAACCCTGGGGTTCCATACTTGGCCAATAGAACCTTTTACCAAAAAAAAAAATGGTTCTATATAGAACCATTTTGGAGTTCCATATATGAAATGGGGGATGGAACCATTTTTGGTTCTAAATAGAACCATTTCTTCTAAGAGTGTACTAGTAAAAAAAAAAATCAATGTAATCATGTATCATGATTCTTTTTCTCACTAATGCTGCATCTCAATTCGCCTACTTATACTGTGCCCTAAAAGTATGCACAGTTTTTGTAAAGAAGAGTGTGTATCAGAAGAGTAGGCCTAGGTGAGTTTTATGACATACTACTTCGTCATAACAGACCGCTCTGTCGCTTAGTTACTTGCATTCTGTCAACGCTTACACTGCCCTGTCAATCATCTTGTAATCCTCTACGTTCAATTTAATTACATTTCCTACCGTTTTGGAGATAAATGTATTACCACGTTGGTCTGCAAGTCGTGGGTCTTTCATAGACTCTCATAATGTCATTCGTATCTTTATAAAAGTTCACAATGCATGTTTCAGATGAAATATAATGTGGATAACATTGAATAAATATATTTTCGTCAGGTTAGATACTGATAATTAATCACTCAACCTCCTTTATCTAAACTTAAAGGGATAGTTCACTTTGAAATTCGTTGTTGATATTTTAAATACTTGATATTTTTAGGTCAAGCCGTTCTTGTCTGTCAGTCATATAATGGAGGTCTATGGTCACCACCTCAAAGAGCATGCACAGAGAAGTCCAAATTAAACATGATTTAATGAGTCGTAAAGAGAAAACGAACAGTATTTATATTGTTTTTACCACAGCCACGTCCAAGTTTTTGGATGTCATCAAGATTTGGAACACTAAATCTAATTGTGAATCCTATTTAGGATGGATAGTATGTGAATTGCACTCAGCATTAAGGGTGCTTTTATTCATTTATTTACTACTTAATATTGTAAAGTGTCTCATATCCTGCAAAAGTTTTCAATAGCCAGTCTTGATGCTAAAACTTTTAAACCTGTTTCTGCCTGTTTAGGTTCTGCTTGTAGACAAATCTTAGTATCCCGGGGTCCCGTCCTAGCACAGACGCCCCATTTGACTCCCCAGTAGAGCACTTAAGAGTCGAGAAGCCTTTGATTCATCTTGATAAATCCTGACATGCTCTGCGTCGGCAGACCTGTCTGCTATTACAACAAAATGCAGATCCTCCACTTGCAATGTCACCGATGATAGATGAACAGGTAAAAAGGGTATTATTGGCAGACCAACAGTGACAGCGGTATATTTAAAAACATCTCTAGAGAAATATAAAAGTACGCTTGCTCCCAAGGACGTCTCAGAGCGAGTAAGAGGGAGGGAGGGGTAGAATTGAGCAGTGAGAAGAGAAATTGTGGACAGCCTCTCTTCCCAAGCCGTTGGTGGAAGACACAGAGACTGTAAATTTAACCCAAGTGAAGCATATTGGGCAACGTCGTAGCCAGCCATCATTCCAGAGATTGCATCCTTCTCTCTTTTCATCGTGGCAAAGCACACAGTTCATTGCCATCTGCACGAATCTCTCACATTGCCACTTTCCTGGAGATTGGGTGGGCTCATAAACAACCGGGCTCCATGATATCTCAAGGGTAGATGACGGGAATTGGAATTGTGCCTCCTTGCTAAAATAAATGGGCTAATAACATTGCTATCCCAATGTTTACTCACACTCTCAGACGTTAAAGTGATGTGATGCCACAAATGATAACTGCAGCGTGAATTACGAACCAAAAACTTTTTTAAATGACTGTAGGAAAGGGAACTATTTAATCCAAAAAAATAGGGAACTTACAAATCCAAATTCTGGCAGAACGTTTCCCCTACTTTCGGTAAGTAATCATAACATTTTGCTTGGTAATTGTAGCCTGGCATGTCAAAAGAAAGCTTTAGAAACCAAGAAGAAGCTGTTCTATTGAATGTCATCTCCCTTATTAATATTCATGACCAATGTGAAAATGTTCCCACCCACTTTTTCAGATCATTTCTACACCCTTGGTGGCAGGAAATGCAAATGGATGATTATTCAAATGTTTGCACTTTGTGATAGTTCGCCATTAAAGTCAAAATTATGCCATTATTTACTCAGACTCTTGTTGTTCCGGGCATGATTTATTTTATTCAATGGAATATAAAATAGGTTTTTGCCCATGTAATGAAAGTTAATGGGGTCCAAACAACATTGGATGCCAAGGAAGAAATGTCTTCTTTTTGTTACACAGAAGAAAGAAAGTTATATTTTCACTTGGGCATGTCCCTTTCAGTTCCTTGAGGTGGGCTGTTTATCATGTATGCAAGCAAAGTCACTCGACTTTAGCGTAAACTCGTCGATTCCAGCCTTTCCAACGAAAACAGATAATTACCGAATCCGATACCACTCTGACCTAGCATTTTCACTGAGTGTTTGCTACTTGCTTCATTTTAGCCTTTCAAAGTGACTCTGCGCTTTAAAGATGCGTCTCTCCAGTCTATCAGCGGTCTAGGACGGGGCGTTAACTTTGATCTCTGTTCAGGCGGCTATGAAATGAACGTTAACTTCACCCTGGTGGGCATTGCAATTAAGAAGCACCAAATATGGCATGTTTATATCTTCGTGGAGAAGAGACTTTAGAGTGGATCTCACTGAGATACGAGGTGGGAAAGTTGACCAATTGACCCTTCGCAAATACCCGTCCCCCTTAGAACGATCCCTTTAAAGCTGCTCATGATCTGATCATCTCTTCCTTCCAGTTCATTTATAGCATCAAATAAACATGAATGAACATAAGAATGAAAGTGGTTTTAACTGCGGAAAGGCATCAGTACATTGCGTTTTTCAAGTTCAAATCCTCTCATGTTAATCTATCTCTCCTGACTGCTTTGTCAGACAAAATGGCAGATGGCGCAGTATGATTGGTCAGATCACCTGTCAATCAAGCTGTGTACTACTGAGCAGTAATGAAAAGCTGTGTTGTGACTCCATTTCCTGCCTTTGAGTGAGTGTCACTTGATGGTGAGTAAGTGCTCAATATAACTAGAAGAATGCTTTATTATTGCTCATCGCAGCAGTGCTTCAAACAATGTGAACGGCAAATTTGTTTGGAGGAGGTAATTGGGGCCAGACGTTGCTGCAGGCTTGTGTTCATTTCCAGATTTGAGTCTTATGATAGTCACACTTGTCCTATTTTCTTGTGATCTGTTCACTCAGCATTGTGATTCAGGGCAGAGGTGAAATGGCCACTGGGATTGTGTGTGGCGGATGATTTGAGGACATTCAGGTAGGAAAATAGATTGTTGATGTTTGTCCTTCAGACGCAGTTTGCTTGACATTTTCTTTATCGCTGTTTTTACTGCATCCAGTACAATGCTAAAGGAGAGACTCTGTAAATCAAAGAAATGACAAGGAACAGTTATTTTAAAGTGCTGTGCCTTTTACATAGTTTACTTTGGGTGAAGCTGAGTTTGAGGCGAATACGGTCTGGGAGGGGAATGAGTCTCTTTTTTTTATCTTGTATTTTTAGGTCCGAAACCAATACGTTTGTCAACATGGTGAGTATCACACTGTTTTGCATGTGCAATTTTGCACATTGTTTGTTTTTTGTAAAACTTGATTTATAACCTAATTAACATTTACAGAATAAAATGCATATATTTAATATATATATATACAGGGGTTGGACAATGAAACTGAAACACTGGCCAATGTTGGAGGTTTCACATCTATATGCCTGGCGGCCAATCTTCAGAGTGAAGCACGGGTGGATCAGTGATGGTTTGAGCTACAATATCATGACAATCCTGATTGTATTTGATGGACACGACACTGCCGAGGACTACCAAACCCTTCTGAAGGATCATGAGCACCTGATGCTCAAACCGTGTATCAGCATGATCATGCACCAACACACACAGCAAGACTTGTGACAGAAGGGTTTGATGAAGATGAAAGTGACGTTGAACATCTCCCATGGTCTGACAGTCACCAGATCTGAATATTATTGAGGTGTTTTGGAGGAGCGAGTCCACCAGCATCATATAGTGACCTGGACACTGTTCTGGAAGAGGAATGGCTCATAATCCCTCTGGTGACTGTGAAGGACTTCTATCTGTCAATTGGTGCTGTATTTGGATGCAAAATGAGGCCCTCACCATTCTAACAAATTATTGTGTAGTAAAACCAGGTGTTTCAGTTTTTTTGTCCAACCCCTGTAGTGTTTACATGAACGCTAAACAAGTTCTCGAAACACATTTTCGGGCAGACTCACAGACTCACTAGTAGCCTAGACTTGTTGTTTAACTACTGCGCTCTGTTACCGGTAGGCGTGGCCTCCTAGGGCAGCGAAATAAGTGCATTCTGGGAGTTGTTGTCTTTAATCCACATAATCCAAAAATACATTTTCTGGTTTTCTCAGTCTAGAAAGCTGCAAATTTAAAAATAATTTCACATTTATTCTATATAAAATGCACCATTTTAAATACACATTCATCTTTCCAGAGGTGGAGTATCCCTTTAATTTAGGAAGGTACAGTTCCAGTGGCAATTCTGAAAGCCAACGTCACAATCTTAAATTTGATTGTGGCCGCAACGGGCCGGTCGAGTGAGATCAGGAAGGATGTGAAATGGGTTTCTCTTTGGCTGATTGAAAATGTGCTGCCGCATTCTAGATCATCTGCAGAGGCTTAGTGTCACATGCTGGAAGGCCTGCCAGTAGAGCACTGCGGTAATCCAGTCCTGAAATGACAAGAAGTTGCACCACATGGAAGGGTCTGAGAACCTGCACCAATCGGTCGCAGTGTGTTCTGAAAGATTTGAGAGCTTATCTTTTCTTTTCTTTTACACTTGACTGGACACTTTACTTGTTTGTTCCTCTTTCCTATCAGGGTCCATGTTTGAGTGAGTATCGGAGCTGGGGAACAGGCTGGATCCGTGTCCCCGCGAAGCAACCTACACCCTTGAGTAATGAAGGCCATCTGCTTCCAAAGAGCTCTGTCAGCAAAACGGAGTCAGCCGAAAAGATTTCAATTATCAATATACCATTTAATACATCGCCCGCAGGCCAAACAGTCTGGCGTGCCGACAGCGCGAGATGGAGGATGTTATTCCTCAGCTACATGGGTGGATTCTGCAACGCGGCAAATCGGGGTTCAGAGCTGTCTCGCATCTATCACGCATTGGATAAATGATCATGTCTGAGGAGAAGCAAACAACTCTGCGCCTTAGCAGACCGGTTAGTGCAACACTGTTTACTCACTACAAACCCAGCCGTTTTTTTTGATCGTGACAAGGCAGAACACGCTTGATTACAGAGGCTTGAACACTGAAAGTAGGCCTAGAGTTTGATATGTAAAGTAAAACCAGTTAGAGGCTCTATAAAAATGTGCTAAACATCTTTTGATAAAAACAGAGCTCCTCCAAACACCTGCTGAGATGAACAAAAGCTACAGAGTACTTCACAAATATAAATACGCTGTTTTTACAGGATACATTTGCATACGGGCTGCTAGGTGATGTCTAATGATGGTAGACTCACTGGTTGATTTACTGATTGAGAAAGCAACCTAATTACACAAATGACCGAAATGCCATTTCGAGAGTGTTGTTGCTGAATGAGACACAATGACATCCTTGGAAATGTTTTACCTTGTAGATAGCAGCAACACACCATTTTTATTAATGTCATATCTGAAAATGGAAACCAAAACTAATCAGAAAAGTTTTTTTGTAAATGACTTAATGTTCTTTCACTAGCAGGAAAGGGCTATGCATTGTACAATTAAAAGAGAAAAATTACTTATTTGTAAAATGTAAACTTACACACTTGAATAATTTGATTGTCACAGATTTACATCAAATATATGCCGGTGTGTGTATGTGTGTATAGATATAATACGGATTGATACTTTAATTGATCAAAAGTGACGCTAAAGACATTGAACATTTTTTTTTTTCACAGTTTTTTCAAACAAATTAATCTAAATCAATATGTTTAATGCATCAAAGAATACTTCACAGTATTTCCACAAAACATTAACTATTTTCAACATTGACAATAATCAGGAGCAGTAAATCTAGAGCAATGCTGACTATTCAGCTTTGCCATTGCAGGAATAAATGATATTTTAAAAATGTATTCAAATAGAAAAGACTTATTTTGAATTGTGCTAATATTTCAATATGTAAATACAGCCTTGGTACTTTAAAAACATAGAAACATTTGAAAAAAATCTCTTTAATGGTTTTATATTTCAAAAGTGACAATGAATTGGAGATGAATTCAAAATGCATACCGATCTGTGGGTAGTGAACTTTATGGTTCTTTCTCGCCCACAGTATATGCTGAAATATAGATGGAGTCTGAATGTAAATGTGTGTATGGACACCTGGCCCTGTGCCATTCCATAATAGTCAGCTGTGCTGTTGGTTTGAATGGTTTTTTTTTTTTGCATTGGATCTGTCATTATCCATCTATCACGTCTCTGGCATTGAGGGGAGGTTTCACCTTCACAGTGAATATACTCATGGAGTCTATTTTAGTTTGTTATTGCACACAGCAACTAAGATACAAACCACAGATTTACTCTTACTGCCGACCTTCAATCAGCTTTTTTTTCTCAGTGTTTCATGTGACCAACATAATGTGCGTGAAATTAAAGGCTCATATATATCATAAATTCTGCTCTTTGCACAAGATGATGTTTACACCTCAATGCCTTTTCAGTTTGAGAATTCCCATTAAAAATGCATTGTTTTCAGCTGAAATTTTCAGTTGAAAGCTGTAATAACGTGACATGAAATTTTAACATCCAACAATAAAAAAAAACCCTCTGGAGAAGGTTTATTAAAAATTCACAATGTATAGACATGTGCACTTCACTCTTACCACCAAAGAATCAAATTTGCTGGTAGATGCCATGCTGCATGTACATCATATTTGCAGAGCAGCTATCATCCGGTTTTCTATTTTCTATTGGGGTCAGTCAGTATAAAAATACTCAACATATAAAAATCAAAAGTGAAATATTTAAACTGTATATTTTGATCAATTTAATGCATTTTAAAGACATTAAGCAGAGAGTTTTTGAGAGCCAGATCGGCATATTAATGATTTTTAAAGTTAAATTATAAGGTGGATATGGACCTGTACGCTTTATTCGTATCACTGAGAAAGAAAAAAAAAAGTTTGCCGGTCGATGCCGTCAAATTTCCAAAGCGGCTATAATCAGGTTTTCTCCAGTATTTTCTATTCCAACATCTGCTTCAGAGCCTCAAGGTTAGATTTGCCTCTAGGGTTTCCGGGATTGTTCACAGCATATGTTGTTTATGAGCAGCTTCAAAACCAGCTGCCCTTTCCCTGGAACAAAGCCGTAAGGTTTAGGGATTCGGTTTTGATCAGAGATACAGAAATGTCAAAGTCAACAGTTCACAACTGTATTGCAACAACATCGTTGGGCTTTTATAAATGACTTGCTCCTTTTGGACAATATTTCCAGCAAATCCCGCACAAAACGAGGCACAATGGCCATAATGTGAACGGCCTGCTGTTTTCCTTCACAGCAATTTCGAGACAAAATGATGGACTGTGCTGGTCTTTAAACGACTGTCAGATAACTGTAAACACTGCGTCCTGTGGGACATAAGCGACATGTTTCTAATATACTGTGTGCCAATTTGACTTTCTTCTCCTTCCAAGGACAGACTACCACCTGCTGAAAAAAAAAATCCTATTTTATGCGCATGTTTATGGACACCTGGACTCGGGAGACAAGCCTGATTGATGGCTGAGAGCTCTTGGGAAAAAGCTGCCCTACCCACAGACACACCTCTGGATCCATTTATCACAATCACTCTCCGGGAGAAAGAAAGATGGAGGCACCGGCAAAAAAAAACAGAAAGAGATGGTGCTCTACGGACAAAACTGCGACCGGTCAGCAGGCGTGCATCACAGAGGGAGGCTGGGAGATAATTGGACAGTTGGTGGGAGAATACACTCCATCGGAAAGACGGTTTGGACAGGGAACACGGATGGACAGATGGATGGAGAGGAAAACTAGCGGCCGAAGAGCATCAGAAGGGCTGGAAGGCTGCGACGTCATTCCCCGGAGAGATGGAGGATCCTCCATTACTTTGGGCTCTCTCTTCTTTTCGACGCGTCAGAGCGTTTTGATAGTTTTGTCTCTTGGACATCCCGATCGTTTGAAATGCAATTATGCTAATGGAAGTGAGGGTCAGCGCAGCACTACTCCACCAACGCTCTTCACCCTTGGAGTAATGAGGCTTAAAAGCATATCATCCCTGCTCTTTCACACAAGCGAGGTGGACAGTAGGCCTGCGTTGGACAACGAGCTCTTGAAAAGGTTTACCAGTCAGAGGTCTTCTGTATCTTGGATGAGAGAGAGAGTTCGAATACACTCCCTCTCCTTCCCTCGTCTCTTTTTTTAACGCATGTTTGTTTAAATTTAAATTTTTCAGGGGAATCAATTGAAAATATTTTAACAAAGACAAAATTACACAGGGCGTGTCCGAATCCACTTTTGCTAGTTTAAAGACGGGACAAATGGTCAGCCCTCCCGGCGCATGGTCTAAAATGGTCCCTATTCTCTTAATGAGTTGTAACAGTTTTGCAGTTACATGACGGAACTGTATAGTGGAAAGACTGAATAAGTCTCCAGAGCACAAACGAGAGGTTAAAGTGTCTAAGCAGACCGGGACGACGTAGATTCCACCATATCCTTATGTACACAATAATAATCTCTTACATTTTTGGTCCTTTTATTTTTAATAATCAACAAGACTTTTTCAGAGTCAATTCGTTAGTTTCGATCGTGGAATGAACCAAATGACTAGGAAAAAGATAGTTCGAGTTCGAACAGGAGAGTCACAAATGTCACAGAACAGAGCAAGGTGAGCATTTGAGCTTATAAAACTTAAACTTTGTTATGTATTTATTAAATGAGCGATCGTTTCGCTTGATAAGAGCCTTGTTCATCATCTGGAATCATTTTAAGCCCTTTGAACAGTTTTGCAGTTTGTACTGAAACTGTCTTTTGGACCTTTGGTTCCCATTGAAGTCCATTATATGGAGAAAAATCCTGGAATGTTTTCATCAAAAACATTCATTTCTTTTCAACTGAAGAAAGAAAGACATGGACATCTTGGATGACATGGGGATGAGTAAATTATCAGCAAAATTATTAGCACCTCTTGTGGCCACACAGAAAATGCATTGAGTTATGAATTGCCATCAGGCACATTTACAGTATAATGCCGTGTAGCACAAAATTGAGCTTGTATAAGAGTGTTTCAGGTCTTTTATATGTAATGTTATGCTCCCTATCCCCATTTGTATGTGAAATGGGCAACGCCCGCACAATAACACGTGGGATTTATTCCATGTTTTTACCAAAACCAATAAATGAACTGGTGAACACATGTGCACATTTGTAGTTTTACATTAAATTGTTTTGCATATGTTGAGCTCCAATAACGTTAATGCATTACTAATTTCTCTGTTTTTATAACCTGCTTAATCTTGTGGTTTGAATAATTGGTTACAGTAAGTAAGTACGAGCAAACAAATATTTACTCCCGCCCGCCTGTGGCCCAGTTTGGCTGTGCTGAGCATCACGAAATACTGCTGCTCTGTATCGTAGCGTCAGTTCTTTAGAGATTAGCTGAAACCTTCCTCTACATTACTCACACATCTAAAGTTGAGGAACCAGCCCCCTTAGGGCCCACTGTGCTCACACAGCGATAATTAGCTTCAAGTGTTCTATTCTGGGATAATAGAGCAGCGTGTCACACCAGACAAACCTCCACAGCAAGCCAAAACCGCACCTCCTGCCGCTGCTTGAGTCCTAGCATGTTGGAATATATGGGTAAAACACAGCAGAGCTCTTGGCGTCGAGTTTTTCCTGCTAAGTCAACTGAGGTCGATTCTGAAATTATGTTTAATTGTTCACCCCCGAAGGATGTTAATTAACGAATTTAATTTGATATGATATCCACAGCCCTGAAAGCAGGCCAAAAGTTGAATGCTCGTGAATTTCCCTGCGAGAGAGGCAGGAAGCGGCGTATCGCGGTCCGATCGAACGCCATTCTAATGAGGCCTGCAAAGGCAGATGGCGACAATTAAAAGCCAGCGCTAGCTTTTGTCATCGAATCAAGCGGCTGCCAAGACTCTGAGTGATGTTAGATCAGGATTTTAAAAGTAATGTGATCATCGATGAAGGTTTACACAGAGTTACAGTACTATAGATTTCTCCGTGAGCTGAAGTGGTTTGCCTTTGGTCCAGCTCTTTTGTTCAGTGTACCCAGAGCATGGTGCCATCTGGAGATGCGAGGACAAATCATTTGGGAGGCCAAAGCATAATCAGAATGATGATAATGATGCTTCAATAGGTCAAACACAGTCTGGCTGTGATATCAGATCTTGTCTAGATGTTGATTTCAAATAGAGAGCTTCTAAACGACCAGTTTTTGCGGTTTGTTCTGCACCATCGTCTGTTTAGCATGTTGAATTGGTGTGCGTCTTCGGTGAGAGAGAAAACTCTGATTGGCTGTTCAGCTCAGATTAGTGTGCTCACTTTCGAATTGAGCTTTCCCAAAGTCCTTTTAGGCAAGTCGTGCCACTCGGCCGCCATCTTGGCAACGCCTCCGGGCAGCTATTTCGGACTAACAAGACCAGGCTCCTATCTAAATGAATGGGCAGAGAGTCAGAACTGCACTTTCACTGGTCACCGGGACATAAAAACTGCATGTATAGAAACAGCAGTAAAATATTATAAAAATGGCTGAAAAAGTTGGATGACTTTGCCCCAAAATAAGGTTTAAAACGGCCTTTTCCACACTACGCATACGCAAGGGTTCTCGTCTCCGCTGTCGCAGACATCAACTGTGTGCATGTGTCAGTGGAACCAGATTGGCTGAAATGTTTCCCGGCTTTACTGTAAAAAGCAGACGATTGGCTTTCCAGCAGACATGTGCATACAACCGACATCTTTGGCGTTACGGGTTTTCCAAATATATTTGTATTGAGGATTTAGGAAGTGGCATGTCTCTATATAAATTGTCTCTGGCTTTCCGCGACTATGCAACTGGGGTATAGGTTGCCAGGTTGAGATGACATACAGGTTAAAATTGTATATGGTGTGTGGATTGTGTGAATATAATGCATTTAATATAAAATCTGGCAACAAAATTGTCAATAAAGGAGTTTGGGCCGTGCAAATTACAGGAGTTTCCGGGTAGAAATAACTACGGCTAAAGATCGGGCTAAAAAACGGGAGAAACCCAAGAAAAACGGGAGTGTTGACAGGTATGCTGTATAAGTAACTACATGTCAACTAACTCTCATTAGACTCTGCTTAATATCAGCTAACTTCTTATGGTCCTCCAACAGACATTTTACTGACTATGAGTAACTTTGCAACAAAGCTGTACTGTCTGCAAGCGATGTGACATCTTTAGAAGTATTGTCATTACATGCAATTTTTGTTTGGGAACAAACACTTGTCAAAAAAACACTTTGAATAAAATTACTTTGCAAGCAAAGCATTGCACTGCTGTTCTGAAGGAGAGAGAATGTGATAGTGACGTGAAAGTAACAATTGTGTCACTTTCTATTAAAAGTACCAACATAACCAAATTATATGATTTTTAATCATAATGTTTCTTCACTTTTTTACACGCACGCTCCATCATAAGAAACGCAGAAGACATTGGAAGGACATCTCAAAGCATAATTCTCAGTTTACGAAGCTCATTTCTTTTCTTTCTCCCCTTGTACGTTATATATATGGGTACTTCTGTACTTCTGCCTCGGTGAAGACTGTAAGATGTGATCTATTTGATGAGGGAAGCTCAGATAGAGTCTTATTAGCACAATCGTCCTCACTTTACCCTCAATAGAAGTGACATTGCTAAGAGGAAGTGAAACACGGGTCAGTATCCCGCAGCAGGAATTGGCCATTAATCCCCAGCAGCCACTGAGAAACACCAATAAGAGCCGTTTAACTTTACAAGACTCAAGCTAACTTTTACACTCACTGGCTAGGAGGAGGTAATGAGATCCAGAAACTTGGGTAACTGTAAAGGCTATGTAACTTTCATCTCAGCTGTCTGTTCTGCTTGGCTTGGCTCGCTGATATGAAGTTTGGCATTGTGGGTGGGCAGGATAAATTGCAATGCAAAAAAAAAAGGAGTTGTCTTTTATTTCGCATTGATTAAATCGCCCCTGGCGTCATTGTGCTCATTTACTTTGGACAAAAGTAGTTAATTCTTGCGTTTCCAGATTGTGATTTTACTGCAGCTGAGAGACTCTTCTCACATGTAATTATTGTGCTAATAATTTACAATTGCTTCCGTTGACATTCAACATCTTGAGTTATACTTTGTGTATTAAAGTCGAAAATGCATTTAAGATGGTAAAACGTTAGACAGTCTGCAATTTAAAATGTTGCTTGATTTATTTGGTGCAATAAAAGCAGTTTTCTGAACTCAAGTCCAGTTGAAAAGGTGAAGCTTTGATGACTATAATTAGCGAAGAGCATAATCAGCTTAGCTTCTCTCGCGGAGCATCTGAAGTGCCCTTCCGTGCATGTCATGTTGTCATGGTAAATTTGTTGTCATACACCTCAATAAAGTCCCTCTTGAAAAAAGGGTTACATATTAGCATTAATGTTTCCATGCGGAACCTTTTATCCATGGAACAATTGTACAAAAAGTTCTTTATAGTGGAAAAAGGTTCTGTAGATTATCATAATATTCCAACGCATTCTCACCCCAAGGCGTCACCTTTGACCATGCTTCAATATTTGACGTTTTAGGCGCCCTTTAGCGTCACTTACATGACGCGATCCTACGGCGTCATCTAACTGACGCTAAAGGAAAGCGTCAGTTAGAGGACGCGGTTAGGTTTAGGTGTGGGGTGGGGGTAGGGTACACGCAATCCTAGGGCGTCATCTAACTGACGCTAAAGGGCCCCTAAAGCGTCAGATATTGAAGCATGTCCAAATGCTTCCCAAGGCGTCAGTTAAGTGACGCCTTGGGGGTGAGAATGGGCTGAATATTCGGATCTATTAAGAACTGTTCACTGATAGGTCATTATTCTCACTGCAAGATCCCTTTTGGAAGCTTTATTCTGAAGAATGTACAATATGAAACAATGCCGATAGGGAGAAGTAGATAGAACTAACTTCCCTAGCTTCTCTTTGTTGTGGCAAAAACTGTTCTTCAATTGCATTGTTCCGAAATTCCCTTTGAAACCTTTATGTTTAAGAATGTACTGTAGTAGGTACAATGTGAAGTACAAAGGCCGGTAGGGATGGAGTAGATGGAATTGAACTCTAGTTTGGATCAAGCAGCCAAGTGTGAATTTACTAGACATTCTTTTGGGGCTGGAAGGAACCATTTCCCTTTAGAGTAGACATACAGTATAAGAGGTATTATGACCATGGCGTCCTGGGTCAGGCTGAGGGCACAGCGGTCGCCCAGGGAGGGATTTAGCCACAAGCTCTCTCTCTCTAGCCTGCCAAGAGCCAGTGGGGCTTCAGTATTGGGTTTTAGCACAGCTGCAGAGAGCAGAACTGCCTTTGAGAGCCCCCGAACACTAATCCTGATGAAATCTCACTATATTCTGGAAGATAAATATTCCGTAATTTAATACACATAGAGAACATGGATGTACAAGCCCATTTAACCATGACTGATTGTTATATTTTTGTGTCAAGAGCCATTTCCTTGTGTTGCCCCCTTTATTATGTTTATGGTGAGGTAATGGACACTCAATTGGATTTGACACGACATCATCAACGCACAATATTGCATTTGACACGCTGTAAATCAGAAAGCAAATGTCGACAAATGATGGCCATTTCCCCATCTCCACAACCTCTATCTCCGTCTCATCTGTGATGACGAGTACGTTTAATTAGCGTGATTTACGACGCAGTGCAACTCAGTCGTCATCGAGGGGTGTTAAGTCATTAGAGGCGAAGCCGTTTTGGAATGAGCTGTGACCAACTCAAGTGTTAAAACATAAACTAGCAATTAGAAAAAGATAACTCATGGCTCACGGGGAGCGCCAAGGAAGTCTCCAGCCATCTGGGACGAATGGAGCATTCGGGGACTGACCGTATAGGGTTTGTGCTGAGTCGGAAATGACGCCCTTTGGGTTTTTAAGTGGATCAGAATGGTTTGTTTTGGAGGGAAGCACCAGGCATGAGGAAATTGTCTGGAGAAATGTATATTTTTCAATCTTTACAAGATTGCGTTAGTAATGCACTGTTGCTTACAGTATATCCACCTTGGTGCTGGAGATTACAAACTCTCAACTTGGAGGAATGGAAATGTAACATTTAACACAACATAGACTGTTTATAGCTGTAATGTGCATTATTATTAATACTTCCCACTTCTGCCATTGTTTAAACACCACATCGGTTGAGCTAATGCTATTCTAAAATGCTATTTTTTTTTTCTCAATGCATGAATGAATCATTCAGAATTGTTTTGTGAAATGGATCAAATGATTCTTTGAAAAAATCTGTCTCAAAATTCATTCACAAATCAGGACATTGCATGCCCGAGTAATTTGGGCCACTTTTGTCTTTTTAAGAAGCTTGAAAGCTTTGCTTCCCATTTGTTGTATTGCATTCTTCAGAATTTGTCCCCTTGTGTTCCACAGAAGAAAAAAAGTCTTTTTTTTTTACTAAAGAAAATTTTTTTAAGGAAGAACATTTTTTACTTTTGGGTAACTGTTTCTTTAAGATGGATTAGAATAACATGCACACCATGGAGCCTTACTAGCAAGCTCCTAATGAAATTCTTAAGGAAGGAAGTCCAAATAGAATTAAATGAGAAGCGCTATCACACCATGCAGTGGGAAAAATGAACACTAAAACTGAGAAGAGAGAGGTTTCAGCAGGCACTTTGATTAGCACAACTAGCATGTAGCACGTAGCTGATGAACTTTTCCAGTCGTGTTAAAAGCTACTGGGATTATCTTCACTGCTATTCTCTTAAAAGCAAGTTCTCACAGTCTGATTTCCCATGTGTAACTCCTTAGTATTCCAACTGAGAAAGCCGTGGAATTTTAATAAAGGTGCATGGATCTATTCGCGCCTACTACCGAAATCTTTTTTTTTATTTTTATGTATCAATGGGGTTTTTCAAAAGTCAGTAAGTTGCGTCTTAATAGCTGCGGCTCCACTTCAGAGGTACTTCGGTAAAACCTTCTAAAACCTCTTAAGTCCCTTTTCCCTCGTGTTTGTTTTTAAGCATTGTTGCTGTCTTTGAGTGAGTTCCACGGATGTCGAGTTGATGGGATGAAAGGCCAAAACCTCAGAAGAGGGCTGTCTCATCCTTCAGCCCTGCAGCGATGGCTCAAAGGGGATTGTATCATTCATCTCCTAGACTTGACAACATTAATTTATCTGTCAGTCATTCCGTGAGCTCAGGCCACTTTGATGAACCCCCTGTGTCTCAAATCATTAAAACAGTGTCACACTAAACTTTGCAGCATTTAGTGCATAACCAGAGCGCTTCTCTAAAGTAATTATCCTGGACAATGGCACTTTATCATGCGTTTATGCATTCAGAAACATTTAGCAGAATGGATTTGAGGGCCCATCCCCGCCATATTCACTTTTCATTTATGTTAGAGATATGGCAAACAGGTGAGTAGAAATGTAGAAGTAATTGTTACATAGTCTCAAAAAAAAAAAAAGCTCAAGGGTGGTTTACTGTGTGTGTTGTGGGCGGTTGGCAGGATGTTTGCTATGTGATTACCAACATGTTGTTGTGTGGTTGGTTACTAGGATATTCTGCGTGTTTTTAGGTGCTTGCTTACTGAACAAAGTCAAAGAGATGATATGTTATTCTGGTCCTTTGATATATGGCTAGTTAGTTAATGCTACATTTGAATTGTTTTAAATTATAATTAAAGGGGTCATGAACTGGCTTTTTAAATTTTATTATATTGTTGTCTGAGGTCAACTTATGACATTCGCTTGGTTTCTGTATTCAAAAACATCGGATCGGATCATCCAATGGCAGTGGATGGCGCACACTGGGGAGGGTTAAGGGGACATATGGTTGAGGGGAGATGTGATATGTGATGTGTAAATCGCATGGGGTGTACATTAGTACATATTATATCACTATATAAATGTCTCATTCATTCATACTGTCTTGTCACGCAGCACCGCATTTAGTGTAGACAGCATCACTGATTATAATGGGTTTTATTTGCTTATATTGCGCCGTTCACATGTTGCGTAGACACGGTGTAAACTTACGAATTTTAAATAATGACATTCAAGCATTTGCAAGGTGTTTTTATCCAAAGTGATTACATTGCTTTCACATTTTATCAGTCCATGCATTCCATGGGAATCAAACCCCTGAGCTTTGCGTTGCTTTGCAATGTTCTGCGTAGTAATAATTGTGATGCTAGAGTTAAAATTACTTCATATTGCTCTGCTTGCCTTTCACATTCATTAATGCCATTCTGATCTCTTGTATCAGACATTAAAAAAAATGGGAAAGTGGAAAACTGCAGTGTGTCTCCATAAAAAGCACTTGGCATTGAAATCGGGCTCCTTTCCTCAGGGGCTCTGGCCTGTTTTAGATGATAATTGAAAATGATGTAAAAATAGTGGTCTGCAGCAGACACAGGTCATATCTCAGAGGGAAGGGTTGGCATTTGGCCTCTCGTTGGAATTTCTGTATAATTAACTAGACTTTTACATTTCCTGCCCAAAATATGAGTGGCGATTGCATGCACAAATCTCACTGCTAATGTGCTAATGTTGTGGGCAGTTGGCAGGGCATTGTTCTGAATGGTTTTTAGCAAATTGGTATGAGTTTGCTAAGTTTCGTATGATGGTCGGATTTAAACAGTATGGTTTGTTGACTCAAATTATGAGCTTTAGCAAACACCACTAATTTTTAATGTGGCATTTAAAATGATTCTGGAAACAGTCTTGACCTCAAGTGAATAAAGTAAATATATTTTCATAACCTGTGAGGACTTGCGTGTGAAATCACAATTTTCCCAGTACAGTGAGAACTGACAGCTGATGTTTTCCTTCCACTTCACTGTGATGATAATCAATTCTCAGGTTCAAATCATGAGAGGAGTCAACGCAACATCAGAGCGCTATCACCAATCAGCTGTCAGCACTGCAGTAGATCCTACGATGTGCTTGGTTGCTATGGACACGAGAGGAAAGTGCACCGGCATGACACGTGTCAAATCTGGAGATGTACCGACTGCGCTGGCAGTCCGACAGTAACGGGATTTATTTCATCCGTCATACCGATCATGCATCAAATGATTTTTTTACACAACGATTCATTTGATCATTTCTTAATACAGACCCCTGATCCTTCATGCATTTGGCCACAGAAAGATAAGTCAGCTTTGATTATCCGCACGTTTGTTGAGATTAGCGGTATTGAAGAGGATCAACAAGCATGTAATCTTCTCTGTGTTGTGATTCAATGGCAATAAATACAGGGATGTTGGGTTGAAGACACAATTAGAATCATATGAATGTAAGCAAATATGAATTATATTCCTCAAAAGTTGCTCTTTAATGGCTCGGGGTAGTTGTGTTATAATTTCTAGTAGGTTAATGTTTAGTTTAATGGGATAATTCTCCCAAAAATGTGTGGAACTCAAAAAAGGATATTTTGAAAAAATGTCTCTGTTTTTTTGTTTGGCCATGCAATGAATGTCAGTGGGGTCCAATGTTGTTTTGGACTCCACTGACATCTATTGTGAACTCTCAGAAAAAAGGAACAAAAGCGGTCACTGGGGCTGTACCTTTTCAAAAGGTAAACTTTTTCCATTTTAGATGCTAATATGTACATTTTAGGTGCTAATGTGTACATTTTATGTGCTAATATGTACATTTTATGCACTAATATATACATTTTAGGTGCTATTATGTACATTTAGGTACAAATATGTACATTTTAGGTGCTAATGTGTACATTTAGTTGCTAATATACATTTTAGGTGCTAATGTGTACATTTAGGTGCTATTATGTACATTTAGGTGCTAATATGTACATTTTAGGTGCTAATGTGTACATTTTAGGTGCTATTATGTACATTTAGGTACAAATATGTACATTTTAGGTGCTAATGTGTACATTGTAGGTGCTATTATGTACATTTTAGGTGCTATTATGTACATTTAGGTGCTAATATGTATATTTTAGGTGCTAACGTGTACATTTTAGGTGCTATTATGTACATTTTAGGTGCTATTATGTACATTTTAGGTGCTAATATGTACCATTAAGGTACCAATATGCACCCTTTAGGTACAAAAGTGTACCTTTTGAAAAGATACAGCCCCAGTGACAGCTTTTTTTCTGAGAGTAATGGCATTGTTTTTTTTGTGTTTCACATAAGAAACATTTTTTACAGGAGTAATAAAATTGATTCAAATTAAACAATTATCGACATGTTGGGGATATAATATTGCTCAGATAATTAGCTTTTGTTCAGTTTGACATTATTGAGATCTCTTCTGAAACTCTAGAGGAAAAAATCTCGATTTGCTCTAATAATATTCAAGACATTTCATTTTCGATTTTCTCTCTCTATTGACAGTTTTGGACTTCACTGCTGAAAGGAGCTGCCGTTGGTAATGCATTCTACTTCTGTTCGTTGGCATTGAAGGAGGATCTACAACATTCCCTACTGTGTACATCATCACTGACTCGTGGGAGTGTGAATGAGACTATTCAAACTCTTGTCTTTTCACTCATCATTTTGCTGTTGTTTATGAGCTCTGTGGTCCATTCGTAATTGTTCTCATCAAAGATGAGATGTTTGATTACGTGGAAATACCTCAAAAGAAAAGAAGTCACAAAACCACCTGGGACCTTACAGCCGGAGCAATACCCTGGTGTTTCAAGAGCTTTTGAAAGTTTTTCAACAGGATGATTTCAACACTGCCTGCGAGATCAGTCAAACTTTGATGTCGGAACAGAGTATCACATCAACAAGCGCTGTAATCTCCAAATAAAACAGCCGAGGCTGACTGGGGATAAAGCCAGAGGGAATTTCTCGAACGACTCCCATTTGTCAGTCCGCACACAGTGCCAGTCACAGCAGGGACGCCCATCGAAGGAGAAGCTACTAGACAGTTTAACCGCATGAATCCGGATGGTTCTTCTTCTCTCTCTCTCTCTTACTTAATGCAAACTTCAAAATAAATCATGAATCTCCCCACCGCTCGAGGGGCTTTCGTTCTCGTTCTGCGGTAAATTGAGTGAAATGGCAACCGCAAATGTTCTCCGAAGGGTTTCCAGGGAATTCAATTAGGTGAAGTGACCTTACTGAATCCAAACGTTCATGGGCAACATCTCAGTAGAAGCGTTAAGGTCAACAGTGCATCACTTAAGCATTTTCTATTGACAGAGGCAGCTATAACATCCAAATGCAATAAAATAGCCTTTAATTCTCAGTTAACCTGTGGGCTAGGGTTATTTATTACGAGTCGTTTAGCCAAGCGCTGAAACCTCATCTATCTACAGATCATTTGATTCTGCAGTTGCTCATTAATTTAAGCGTATAGCATTGTAAGCAAGTCCAACTGCGAGCAAAGCCCAGTAAATGTGATTACGGCTTGCAGGGAATGCAATAATAGCTCTTTATTTTTATGCTCCATAACACAGAATTATGTGCTGCTTACTGAAATCATTCGCCGGTATATGAGGACATCATCTCGGCTCGAGCTGTCTCTTTGTTTCGTATTATTAATGCAAAGGTCAGAGCTGAATCCGGAAAAATTGAGACAATGCAGAGGTTGCGTGCGTGTGTATGTGTGTGCGCCCCTGCTATCGGATTTAAGAGTGTGCTGTTGAACTGTTTGCTGTTATGAACCACAAACACTCATAAGGCCTGGAGAGGCACAAATCAGAGATGTTGGGAAGACAGTTTTACTGCTGCAGTAAGTCGCACACATCAAGCGTGAAGCCAGACCACAGTGCACAAGTTGCTAGGCAACACCTTGAGGTCGCTTCCCACAGCTGCTGTACTGATTAGTTAATTGTGTAAGTAAACAAAAATGTTGAGTAAAATTACCAAATCCACTATCCAGGACAGAAAAATCAGGCAAATGGCGCAAGCACCTGGCACCACAAACCCACTTTCTGGACGTATCTGATCACAGGAGCTGTACACTAATATGGCTTCGTTAAAAACAGTTTGAACCAGCCTAAACTTGTTTGCTTGACTCAGGTGGTTAAAGCTGGTCCAGCCGTTTTTACAGAGTGACCAAAATCTCTCTGAAACCAGCCAACAAAGAAGGCGTAAAGACCATTAAACATTTTTGTTGCATTTAATTATTTACGTGACAATTAAGTGCATCCTCCTCAATGTTTGTTTTTTTGCAATCAGCATTAAAGGCATTGCAATGAATACTAAAATGATTTAGAAATGCTTGACAATTTAATTCACATATTTTTTGCTCATTTACTGAATTTCCACCAAAAATGATCTTTTCCATATCTATCCATCCATTCTTCCATCCATCCATTCATCCATCCATCCACTCACCCGTCCATCTGTCCGTCCATTCATCCACCCACCCATTCATTCATCCACCCATCCATTCATTCTTCCATCCATCCATCCATGCATGCATCCGTCCGTCCATCCATTTATCCATCCATCCATCCACCCGTCCATCCATCCGTCCATCAATCCATCCATCCATCCACCCATCCGTCCATCCATCCACCCATCTGTCCATCCATCCACCCATCTGTCCATCCGTCCACCCACCCATCCATCCATCCACCCACCCGTCCGTCCATCCATCCATGCATCCATCCTTCCATCCATCCATCCATTCATACACCCACCCACCCATCCATCCATTCATCCACCCATCCGTCGATCCATCCACCCATCCGTCCACCCATCCATCCATCCACCCACCTGTCCGTCCGTCCATCCATTCATCCACCCACCCATCCATCTGTCCATTCGTCCGTCCATCCATCCGTCCATCCACCCATCCATCCATCTATCCATCCATCTATTCGTCCATCTATTCGTCCGTCCCTCCGTCCATCCATCCACCCATCAATCCATCCGTCCGTCCATCCGTCAATCCACTGTATCTGTCTGTTTGTCTCTCTGTCTTTTGTAATTGCTGTAATGACAGGATTCCAACTTGTAGTATGCATTCAAGTCTTCGTATTAGTCGTAAATATAACTTGTATCCTGGGAATTTTCTGAGAGCTCCTACTTGTACCACGTGATCACTGCCGACTCATTTGGCTATTAATAGTGTTGCCATAGAAATGCATAATTCTCGTGTAGTTATCATGAAATTGTGACTACGCAATTGTGATTACGGTAATTATGACATGGCGTGAATGCAGCAAAACCATTACCTACAAAACTTCTTTTTTTCTGCATTATCTTAACATAATCCCTAACCCGATAAGGATCATCAGTATGATATCACAATGCAAAACATCTTCATGATACAAAAAATTGGGTTTGTTTTTGGGGAAATGCGATTGCCGTTTTCTGTCTTTTGAATTTAAGGGTGAAGACATGTTACGTTTTTAAAGAATAATTATGACCTTTCTGGCTTTATTTTTATAGGACAGTTTGAGAAGAGAGACAAGAAATGACTGGACAGTAGGACTGGAAGAAAGAGCCGGAATATAAACTCGCCATATGTTTGAAGCGCTGCCCACAAAGCAATGATTGGACATGTTCTTGACAGTCAAATTACAAATACACTCAGTCTATGCAGACAGATGATTTAATGACCGGTGTTCTAGAGAAGAGCGCATTATCCATGTTATTTGAATCAAGACGCTTTCAGCCAGTGGCAGCAAACAGTCCACTCCTGTAATTTCACCTGATAAAGGTCTTGCCTGTACAGCAGCATCGCTCCCTTGAGAAGGTTCTCCATAGCAACCGGGCTTTGTTACACACAGACATGTAACTCTGTTCGAAATGAGAACAAATGAGGGATATTCAGACAGCAAACAAGACCAGCGACAGTTCTCCGTCATTTGATATTCACGGTCCAAGTTTAACTCCAGTTAGTGTGACTGAATCAGAGCACTGAGAATAACTAATGGCCAGATGGAGCGGCGTTGATCATCGCAGTCTGTTCGATTCACATCACAAAGACAAACTCTGCGCTTTCAAGTATAAATTCATTAATCAGATGAAACACAAATGCTGTCGATGAAGACATCTTCACATACCATCTCTTGATTAGATCGCGGCAGGATGGCGCTAATGAAAGCCGTGTCTCAAAGTTGCTCATGTGCGTAAGACATTACGCCTGCTGTTTGCTTGACATTATTTATATATTTGTGTTAGTATGCTGTAATTTTTACCTCACTGTGAGCAGGACCCTTCGTAGGAGGCTATTAAACCCAAACATTTGACTTCTCGGAAGCATTAGGTGGCTTGCAGATGGTTTATAATATGGACTACTGTGTCCGTGGCGAACTATTGGCAATCGAAGCAATTAACTTCAAAGTCGCTCCGTTGCAAAGTGCAGCATGGCGGTCCTTTGACTTTTGCCGAGGTTGACCTTTGCTACAAAGAAATCCAAGCAAGGACTCACCGGTAACCTAATTAATAGGAAATGTCACCGCAGTAATTACGACCCACGATGTGAATCATCAAGGCTGCAATGCTACTGTGGGTGAAAAGGGGTGGCTTTGAAGACTTTCTTTTACCTGGCTGTCCAAGAAAACATAGGTTTGATAATTTAATATGACATTTATCATTTGACTGTCGCATAGCATAACCTCCAGTCTGATTGGACCACAAGATGACCATCACAGGAACTCAGATAGATTCAGTCCCTTACAACAACAACAAAAAGTGGTAAGTGTAACGTGTTCTTGGATCAACATACTGTATATGTGTAACAACATTTCAATCGACCAATCTGATTTGAGAGACAAGCCAAGTTTAGGCTTACAGGGTTCTTCTACAGTACATCAGTGTTAGTAACCTATAATTCCCCTCTGATTTTATGGATGAGTTATGTGTAGGGTTAGGTTTAGAGGTAGGGAATATTTTGCTAAAATTTTCAGATGGAAATGTTGTTCAAGGATCAACCGAATATGCTGACCCAGGCACGCATTAAACTCGTGCGTAGAATGATGGCTATTATATACCATGATACAACAGGTTACTCAAAGTTATTTTAAGGCAAGACACTGTACAAGCAAAATCAATGATTTTTCTCCATATAATGGACTTCAGTGGTCCAAAAGACAGTTTCAGTGCAAACTACAAACTGTTCAAATTGCTTTAAACGATTCCAGATGACGAATAAGGGTCTTATCAAGCGAAATGATCGCTCATTTAATAAATAACAATTTTTAAGCTTTATAAGCTCAAATGCTCGCCTTGCTCTGTTCTGTGACGCACGTTTGTGACTCTCCTGTTCGAACTCATTCGGCAAAATGAACGAATCTTTTTCCGAGTCAATTCGTTCGTTTCGTTTGTTGAATGAACCAAATGACTCAGAAAAAGATTTGTTTAGTTTGCAGTTTGTACTGAAACTGTCTTTTGGACCTTGGGACCGTTTGGTTCCCACTAAAGTGCATTATATGGAGAAAAATGCTGGAATGTTTACGTCAAAAACCTTAATTTCTTTTCCACTGAAGAAAGAATGACATGGACATCTTGGATGACATGGGGGTGAGTAAATTATCAGCAAAAGTTTTTTTTTTTTTTTTTTTTTTTTTAAGTGAACTACTCCTTTAAAGTGAGTGGGTTTTTTATCTGTCTATCTATCTATATTGCTCTGATATAAACAAAATAAATCATTAAATCATATCCCTGAGATCAATTTACATCTAACACCTTGTCCAATATACTATAGGTGTGACAGTGTTCAGTATGATCCAGCTCAACATGTCAAAGTGGAAAACAAACATCTGTCAAAATGTCATAGCACATGACCTTGTTGGTGCAGGGATGATTCAGATATTAAATCGGAAGTGATTTAGTGTTTTATGTTTTATTGCGGAACGCCTTGTTCGAACACAGAATGACAAATCAACAAAGTTCTCAGTAGACTCTGCCATGTTGTATTTTATCGCAGGTTTTTTGTGTTGTGCTCTTCTGTCCTTAGAACTACTGAAACATTCATGGATCCAAAAACCAGGGTTTTATTTAGCACAAATGTGGAATATCAGTGATGGATGGACAGATGAAGCGAGACAGATGGGCAGATGTGGCTTCACAGCAGTCTGTTCAGTTTGTTCTATATTTCAGTTGAAATTATCTTTTCATGTTTGTTTTTTTTCCATCTCAATTTTTGAAACTGTTTCTGAGCTTCACATCTGCTGTGGGAGCTTGAGAATATTCTGAATTTTTAGCCGCTTGAATTCTGCTGTTTGCTTTCAGGCTTTGAGATACATACCACACAATGCTTAGATTAAAGTAAATATCATCTAAATTACTTTATTAAGAGTAGAGCACAAGTTGGAGCCAAAATTAAATTGCGTATGACAGACTTTCATTATCCACACACACATTTTCTAAAGATGAGGTGCGGGAAACTATGTTAATGTGATTTGCTTTTTCTTTGACCATTCTTTTACCACAGCAGCGTATCTAACAAAGCGGAGAGATGGATGTATGCACAAATTAGCGTAGAGGATGTAAGTAAACCGCTCTCTCTTCTCTCTCTGCCTCTTTCACACATATACAGTAGTTGTATTTTGTCCAGAGGATGCATGGAGTTAAACTATAGAAATGTCCATTTCACCTTTGAAGGGGCATTTTGCTCTCAAAAGAGGGACAAATGTACCAATAATCCTGCGTTGACCTTTTGTTCATAGATTGTCTTTATCTATAATTACTTTTTTCCACACTATAGTTGAGTTACTGGGGCATGGGGGTTGTGTGGGTTCATGGGCGGTAAATAAGTTGCATAACAAACTGAAATGGAGGACAAAAAACATACATTTTAAGTCCAACTAGGTAAACATGACCTCTTAAAAATATATATTTTCATGATTTGTAATCACAACATTTTTTCTTTTGTCATATCAACTTAAATAATTTATGCAGTTCAGATAACATAATAGAGTTTACATAACATAACATAATAATATAATAATAACATAATTTGAGTTTCTGATGCTTAAATCAATCTCCTTCATTGTATTAACTCAATTTTTCCAGTTCAATGAACTTAAAATTTTAAGGCAACCGAGTTACTTAAATTTTTAAGTTAAACCAACAATATTTTTTACAGTGTAGTTTTTAATACAGGTTAAGCTCAATGTGTATTTGGTAACACTTGAACATGAAGGAGGTTTTATGCATGTTTATGACAACTCTCATTAAGAGTCATTCGGTCAATTATGACATTTTAATGCTAATATGACATTGTTTGAGATGTCTTTATTATGACATCTTGACAAACCAATACATCACAACCTGTGACTGTCAGTGTCTTTGTCATGACAACTTGACATTACTAAGGCAACACAACCTGTCATAAACATGACATAGCAGATTCATTATCAAACTTAAGAAACCACTTAGCTTTATTGGTTAACATTACATTAAACTGTCAGGTGGTTGGTTTTGACATTGGCCGCCATGAAGCCATTATAACTTTTTAATGACAAATTCAATTAGTACCACTGTAGTTGAGGTCACGAAAACTATTCATGACAGTTATAATGGCCTTATGACAGCCAATGTCAAAGCCAACCACATGACAGATTAACTTCATTTAATGTCAAGGTGTCATGTCAGTCTTATCTACACCCCTTCAAGTAAACTAAAGTGTTACCATTTTGGGATAGTCAACATTGTGCTACAAGTGCTTTCAGTTCAGCACAACTTCCACCCTTTAATGTTCCTTTAATAGGGTCGAACTCAACACTTTGTTTTCTGCAGACTGTTTTACTTTGTTTGACTTGAGTCTGCCATTTCACCCCCAAATTGTTTTTCTCTGCAGCACAACTCCTGCAAACGACAGGCAGAACAAACCCTCCTTTCCTTGCCAAGCTCAGCTGGAGGGACGTAGCTGATACCCATGGTGCTTTAGGTTACAAGTGAGTGACAGATGCTGTAACACTGGCAGAGGTTCAGTGAACTGGATAGCATTAAGGACATTTGAAGCCTCCTTCTCTGTTTTAATTAACAGGAACTTCTGATAAATATTTCAAACCCCTCGGCAATGACAGCGTGCTCACGAGGAGATGCAGAGGGGGTAAAAGAAACCTCAGTTTAAGTAAACCTCGCATGGCTGATCTCAGAAATGTGGTATCCGTCAGCTCTTAAATTGAAGCATTGGACGTAAAGTGAATAGAATAGGGTCAAAAGGACCCTTCTTCGCCTCTTCAAAACCCTCGGTAAGTTTCAGCATCTGTATTTTAAGTTAATTAACTGTTTAGTCCGAATTGAAACAACCAACTGTCTGAACACTGGAGACGTTTGGACTCTCCGTCAGTGTTGAAGCTTGTGTGGATTTTAATTAGCATGAGGATGATTGTTGTGATTATGACAAGCGTGAGAAAAACGCTTACCTTTTGTCTTAATTGCCGTAGAAATTATGAGAAAGGATTTCGAAATCAAATAATAATTGGCAGACTCCCTGATATGCTGAAATGATGGACAATGCGAAGATCATATAAACATTATGAGACACCTGTCCTTGAGTTAAAGGAGTAGTTCACTTTTCAAAAAAAACTTTTGCTGATAATTTATTCACCCCCATCATGTCATCCAAGATGTCCATGTCTTTCTTTCTTCAGTCGAAAAGAAATTAAGGTTTTTGATGAAAACATTCCAGGATTTTTCTCATTATACAATGGACTTCAATGGGGTCCAAAAGACAGGTTCAGTGCAAACTGCAAACTGTTCAAAGGGCTTTAAACGATTCCAGACGATGAATAAGGGTCTTATCAAGCAAAACGATCGCTCATTTTAAAAAAATAAAAAAGTTTAAGTTTTATAAGCTCAATTGCTCGCCTTGCTCTTTCGTGACTCTCCTGTTCGAACTCGTTTATCAAAATGAACGAATCTTTTTCTGTGTCAATTTGTTCGTTTTGTTTGTTGAATGAACCAAATGACTCAGGAAAAGATTTGTTCATTTTGATGAACGAGTTCGAACAGGAGAGTCACAAACGTGTGCCACTAAATTGCACCACTTTTGATAGTCCTTGTCATGACTATCTAAAAGTTTTATCCGAATTAGAAACATATTGTTTAAAATCCAACACAATACTTGTGTCACTCCTTGAAATTTCATTTTAACTCTCCTAATTTATTTCAAACCCACATAAAGTGTGTCACAGTGGGTTGTTGCAATGAAACGCATGGTGATGGCGAAAGGGATAGAGCAAAAACTTATTAAATCCAAACAGAAAACTCAGGTGATAGCAGGAGGAAACAATAACAACCACGTATAACACTGACGACACCGGACAATGAACTCGACAAAACAGGGAAGCATACAAGGGAGCTAAATGATACGCATGTGTAATTAATCAGAGACCTAAAGGAATAAAACCACAGAAACCAAACTAAAACACAAAGAAACTAAACAGAACCATGCCTAGAAATGCATATCTTTCAAGCATTGAATTTGAACCTCATGCTAACCTTAATGTTAACCGTCAGTCACTCTTCCATTGTGATGCAGGTCCACACTTCCCCTTAATCTAACTGAGAAATTAAACAGTGTTTACTTTGGCTTCAAAACTAACTTAGTCATTTTTTGTTCTCATTCATTAGTGATGGCAATTTCCTTTGTGCAGATGAGAGAGAGAGTGGGGGATTGATTAAATTCTGCATTAAAAATGAAAAGTGTGCGAAAAAAGAAGGTCACAGAGTGCCTTTGCCCAGTCTGAAGGGCTTTACAACTTTGTACTGTAAGAAGATATTATTCTGTGCATATATACACCTTCAAGATTGCATTAACATGTATTTGTTCCCTGATAATGGCTTTGGGCATGATAAGAATAGTATAATTCTGTCGTTGGATATCCATCATGCAACTGACTATTCAAGTTTATTGGGTTAACAAAACTTAAATTAATCATATCTTTCAGTAATATCTATATCTAGAGATACACCAAGTCTCAACAGGATTAATCATATCTTTATTCTACAATACCAGATGTTACGAAAGTGAAAAAAGTGTAGATAGACATCAGGACGAAGCATCGTGGGAATTTGGCACATTTACAAATCTGCTTTTATCGCTTTTCTTCTGCTTTACCTCAATAATCTTCCTAAGCATGTTATCATGATAATAGTGGTGTACATACAGTATGAGTGATCATTCATCAGGCGCAATATCAATCAGCAAGGCAAGTCCCTGGAGCTCCCTGTGAAATCGTGGCATTTGTCCAGTCTCCTTTCAGGAATGACCAATCATTTCCTCTTGTGACAGGCATTTAGATGAATGTGATCTTCTGCTTTGGTGATATGTCACCCGGCTCTATCAGAGTCATGGTAATTACTGCGCTCTGGGAAACGTAATGTATCATGATGCACCCTGCATATAGAAGCTGAGGTCAGGCTATCAAAAGAACTTGCAATCACTAAATAAAATTGTGTTGATTAAGGCAAGATTGGGCTTTACTCTACATATGATGCTTTGGAAGTCAATCATCCATTTAATTGTAGAAAATGCAAAAAGCATCCAAGCATCCCCTTTGAGATGACTGAAGATTTAACAATGTTTACATTCATCTGTGGTTTTGGTCATTGCACCAACTTCAATGGTTGCATGCCTTTGGCACTTAGCAGCCACCAATTTGCCTCAAAACACATTGTGGTTCCTTGCAAGTGATCCTATTATATTTTAACTTGTATGCTTTTATTTTACAGTTTTTGAGGATAAGGGCATGTCACAACCTGTCCACACCAGGCAATCTTGCCTAGATGAATTTTCACCAGAAATGCAGCCTATGACTTGATAAGAAATAGAAATGAAGAAATCCTCCTCCATCGTTAAAGCTGGTGAGTTTATTTATTTTTGTCATAACCAATGCACAATTGACATATGGCTAAGCCACTCCCTCAAACGCAATGAGCCAATCACAGTGTGCAGCTAACCCAATACACTCGGACATCCTCTGCTTCCACGTCCATAGAAATGCATTGCAGTTAGTCAGTTTTCATTTGTTTTTTCTTGTCATTTTAAGTTTTAAATGGTCAGACGGTGTGCATGGGGTTCATGCAACTCCGACACTAGGTTCCCGAGAGGCTGGGCGACGGTGTATTTTTATTTTTTTTTACCCTTTCCCAAGCCACATCTCAACTGAGACAAGTGTCTCTGGATTAAGTTATGCGGTAGACCACAACACCAACTGGCGTGACGTAACGGATGAGACTAATTAGCATATCCGTATTAATATTTGGATAAGAGTTTGAATGCATGACAAAACAAATAATTAGAAGAAAATAGAAAATTGTATTAATAATAAAAACAAATTCTATTTCCCTGGACCCGCCCCTGGCCAGGGACTTACTTCTATGCATCAATTGATATGGCTAAGCCACGCCCTCAAACGCGATGAGCCAATCACAGTGCGCAGCTAACCCAATACACTCGGACATTCTCTGCTTCCACGTCCACTGAAATGCATTGCAGTTAGTCAGTTTTCATTTGTTTTTTCTTGTCATTTTAAATTTAAAATGGTCAAACGGTGTGCATGGGGTTCATGCAACTCCAACACTAGGTTCCCGAGAGGCTGGGCGACGGTGTGTATTTTTTTTACCCTTTCTCAAGCCACATCTCAACCGCGATAAGTGTCTGCTCTGGATTAAGCTATGCGGTAGACTACTGTACAACACGAGGATTAATTAAACAAGGATGTCTGTAGTCTGTTGTTTGAACTGTAGTCGGATTAATGTAGACGTAGCTTCAATCTACAGTGGCCTTGTTAGGAGATGATCAATGATATCCGCTTCACATGTGATTGGTCATAATACTTTTGCTCATCAGTTTGGATCAAGTTCTGGATAGCAGGGGAAAAAAACAAGTCTATGTACACCCAAAATCCTAGCCACTACTTTTCAAAAATTGACTTGCATGCAGTTTGATGGATGAGAACGAACATTACAATTCCTGAGTCAAGCTGGCCATCTAAAAGTGCCATCTTCTAAAAGCACTCAAGAATACAATTAAAACACTCTCGATTGGCACTAATGCATTTTTGCTGTCTCATAAGACTAGCATCAGTCAGCAAAGAGAGACGAGCATTCAAGCTCAATGCTTTTAAGGCGCCAGATGACGTCTCCGCTGAAAAGAGTAGATTTAAGCGTTAAGCCCGTCCAGGAGGTCTCAGAGCACACCCTGTAAATCCCACCATTAACGTTCATGGATAAAGGTAACAATGATTAACGCCAAAGCCGATAGCGTCAAACGGCAGCATTCGTCACCGGTGGCAGTTTGCTGTCAGCGCAGGTGATTCATTATGCTTAGCTTATTTTAATTAGCTTTGCTGCCACACAGCTAATTGGTCGCGGATTGTAAGCAGAAAAGAGCCGGTGCCTCTAGGCGAGGTGTTAAGATGACTAGACCGCTTATATCAAATCTGATTTAAGTAATAAGCGTTTTCAAAAGGCCAGCTGGCTATCAGTGCAAGGTACATGTCATGTGACCTTTTTAAAAGGCGAGCACAGAAATGTTGCATGTGTTGGTGAACAATGTTCTGGCTCTCTGTTTCTGTTGCCTCTCCTCTTACGTGAAGTCTGATGAGCTAGATTTGGAGAAGAAAGCAATATCAGATCAGAGGCTTCTGACAGCTTCAGGAAGGCAAGTTATTTGTGAGCATCTTATCAGCAGCTGTGGCAGCAGACGTATGGCACGACTTTATCTGTGACAGAGGAAGGAATCACGCACAAACACACACAAACAGACACATGACGGAGGAGGGTCTTGCACTCTTCAGACTTCAATGCTTCAAACTCGCCTCCTCCTTCATAAGCTTCTGCCGCACGTATACTGTATATCATCTCTCTGATCTGTTTACTTCAGGGACTGTTACGGCAAGCAAATAATGCTCAGGTTTTGCTTTCAAGCGCAAACGTGCTTATTACAAAAAGCAGTTCGTCCGTCTTTAAAATGTAAAATGCCTGTGCTGAAAACCCATCTTTAGGTGTCTCTACTTTAATATCGGTAGTTATCATTTAATGTGGCACCACTTTAATTTGCAACCAAAGCACAATTAGCAATTTTGCTCAGAGATTGATCAGAAAATGTAATGGGTATTTCATGTATTTTTCATTCTGTGTTATTTTAGTAGTATTTACTGTAGGCCTATCTATACTATTAAAGTATTTGTTATATGATTAGTTTATATATATATATATATATATATATATATATATATATATATATATATATATTCATGTTAATTTTAGTGCTATGTTTTTTTGTCATATTTATTTCAGTCACTTTGAAATTAAATTTTGGTATGTTTTAGCTCACCTCAAGGGCATCCAAGATGTAGGTGTCTTTGTTTCCGCAGTATTTTCAGTTTTGATATTTTTAGGTCAAACCGTTCTTGTCTGTCAGTCATATAATGGAGGTTTAGGGGGTCCACCTCAAAGAGCATGCAGAGAAGTCCAAATTAAACACGATTTAATGACTCGTAAATGTAAGTACACATTGATGGCCTAAGACACGAAACGAGCGGTTTGTGTGAGAAAACGAACAGTATTTATATTTTTTTTTTACCTCGTGTAACCACAGCCACGTCCAACTGATCTGAATCAGTTGTCCAATGTCCAACTGAATCATGTCCAACGTTCCGCCATTGTTTACACATAGATTTCGGAAGTTTTACCTTTAATAAACATATTTAGATATATCGAAATCATCTTTCATTGCGATTTCCTGTATATCTAAATATGTTTAGATCTTCACAGTGGCAGATCCAATAGTTTTAAACTTTAACAGAGAACCCGCCTACATGGAAGTAAACGTTTCTTAATGGAGAGAGGCCAGACTCTATGTACAAATGAAATGTACGAGAGTCTGGTTGAAGCAGGCTACCAGGGCCCAGGACAAGAACATGGTTTCTATTGTGTTGTCCCGAGTAGCTCCGATCACGGCGAAATCTCAGTGGTCCAAAATCTCACTTCACAGGTATATATTAAACATCAAACATCCTCTGATGGACTGACAGAAAAGTTTGAATTCACACTGAAATCTCTGATCTTGGCAGATCTGAGAATAGTTTAGAACATTGTTGAGATGTCTTCTGAAACTTCAGATAAGTCGTACATTAAAGTTTTCTCAGGAAAAAAAAACCAGGGAAGCAGGAGAGTTGCTCTCCATTTAATGTCATTGTAGGAGAAACAATAGAGATCTCGTTCGTGATTTTTTCTTTCCTTCAGGGGGTGGACACCTTAAATAGCATTTGACTAAGCGAATTTGCCTGAGATGTTTTGCTCAAGGTGTTTTCAACAAAACTTTCTGCGTGCTTTGAAATCGAATAGCCCTGGAAGCACCTCGGATATCACTTTCCACTGCAGTACAACGCCGAAGACTAGCTGTGGGTGTCAGACTCGCCTTCAGCCTGTCTGCTGTCCCGGCCTACGCAGAGATGGCAGGCGGAGTAAATTGAACTGATCTGTGTTGATTAAGGTTGAACTGAGGGCAAAAGAGAGCAGGGACGCGAAGGTCACCCCCTTTATCTATAATCACATCACAGCGGAGCGCTACTAGTGGATCAGCGTCTCATAATTACTCGTTATTCATGAGTCAGTCAGAGAGAGAGAGAGAGAGATTCATATGATGTACTGCTCCCTTGTGCTTCTGAAATGGCAGCTACAGGAGATGTTTAGTAAGAATAATGACATAAATGTTAATCCTGATGTTAATTACGTGGAATGAACCACCTGTGTTTGTTCCCAACTAAAACACGGCAAACTAAAGCGCTACAATTAAAGGTTAAAAACATCCTTGCTCATCAAGTCATGTTCCGCTTGTCCTGTGGCCTTACTTCTATATCTGTCGGATCATGCGGTTTTAGGGGATCAATATCCAATCCTTCTTATTACAGATTAATCCCTGAATATCCCAGCTTCATTAAAACTCTATCTTACAGTTGCTGTGTTTGGAATGAATGACTGCCAGTGTATACCAGTGCATACGTGCAGGAAATACGTTATACTTTGATGTATTTGTTTTCAATTCAGGATATTTTTGCATTTTCATTTTTTTTTTCAGTCTAACCACAAACATGACTAAACGTCAACACCTTGAAACCTTCTTAGTCACATACCAATAAGGTTTGATGTGTTTAAAGGTGCATTGCGCAAGTCTCTGAGTTTTTGCAGAGCTACGCCCCCTCTGGCGACAAGCGAAACTGCAACCAGAGATGGGCACGCTCATGGACCACACACACACACACTTGCACGAGCTGTTCATAACCAAAGGAGAATCAGTCGCACAAATCTTTTGTTACAGTCATAATGTCTTCAGAGGTAATGAAGTTCTGCAAGTCATTTTAAATATATGAAAGGAAAGGCGTTTGAGTAAATTACACACTTATGTGTGAGGGGAAAACGGGGTAACATTAGTAGAAAACTTAGTTTTTTGTTTCCATCTTACTCCATGTTGAACTGTTTTATGTGTTTACTGTATCCACTTATGATTGTATTATAATGAAAATACGTTCATGAACAATATAAGTCATTACTTTGTATCCCGTTTGAGCCCTAGAGCAGAGCGGAGATCTCTCAATTTGTTGAAAACTTCCCGATGTCGACTCTCGTCTTATTCCGACGCCTGGCACTAGACACAAGTTTTATTTTCTTTGTCTTACGTGGAGTTTGCGTTGGGGTTTGAAATGAATTACAAGCCGGTCTCTTTGAATCCATCGTCTACTTTTGTCAAAAGTTGACTAAAGTTTTGTCGCTCGAGTTGTCTTCGCTGATACGGAGAACGGCGGCGAATACACAAACCCGCCAGGCGAGCGTGAACGCACATGACGTCCCACCCAGTCTCAAACTCCGCCCCGAATCCCTCTTATTTAATTTACTGTACAGGATTATAGAGGCAATCGCAGTGATCAGAGAAGGGCTCATTCAGCCCCTCAGGCAATTGTTGGGTTCGAAAAATGGGTGTTTTTAACATGAGATGTTGCACAATGCACCTTTAATTTGGATTCTCCATAAATTAGTTAACAAATGTTGAGAGTTTTGGCATCGTATATTTTGCTTTGTTTCAGAAAGAAAGAGAAAGGCATGCCAAGTGCAACATGACATCATGACTTTTGCGTAAACATACAGCGGATACGCGCGGATAGCTCAAAATGCGTCGAGATTGACTCGAAAGTGGCGTGTTATCTCTACGCATTTTGAGCTATCCGCGTGTATCCGCTTTTATGCGTGTATGTCTACGCCATCAACGTCCGAGTGATTCTGCGTGTCTGTACACACCGTCAAATGTTTACCCAGATCTACATCTGGGGAGCTATCTTTTTTTTTTTCTAGGATGGTAAGGGAACAGTCATAAATGCCATTAACCCCAGTGACGGTTAGGTTTAGGGACGGGGTTGAGGTAAGTTATATATTTATATATACAGTAATAACGTTAAGTCAACGGCGTTCATAAACACGCTGAAAAGCGATTATGCGTGTTGATGTAAAAAATGGAAATACGTATTGGCATGTCATACACACGCTACTTCATTAGATCAGTCTGCCAGGTGAGTAAATAAATCCCAAATTTACTCTTATTTGTTTTTTAGCTTTTTGTAATATGGTATCAGTTCATTGAATATGTTTATCTTGTGATATGAAGTATCATTTAAATGAGAATAACTCCAAGGACATTCTTGTTTGTACTACTGATAGCATCTGTGTTTGCGACCCATTATTAGACATGATTATCACTGGAAAAAACAGCAAAAGGCACAACCCAGAAGACCACGGTTCAAAAAATGGTCCTATTTATCCTTTGATGAATCCTGTCTCTTTCAATCGGGGGTGTCTAGAGAACCAAAATAGATAGCAGTCAAATTCATCATCGCCTCATATCTCATAAAAAGTTCCACTGCAGCGCAGTTTATTACAATGCTTCATGAAGCTGTCAACTCGAATGTTCAGAGAGAACGACGCTCGTTCCAAACGCCTTTGATGCCGATCTGAAATTCAATTGCATTGCGTCAAAGAAGAGCCAAGTCCCAAGATGCCTCCTGCTTGAAGCGCCATCCTTCTCTATTATTTTTTGTTTTGTTTTTGCTCAATCCGTTTAAGGACTATTTTTAGCTGTTGGGTGCAAAAACAGTTTTCAGTCCTGAACAATAAGAGGGAGGTAATACTGAGGTTAACACAACATTGCACTTAGCTTAATGAAGAACAGAAAGCGAAGCGGCACATCGCGTCCCGGCTCCAGATTTGTGTTGCTCTACACACCCCACCTCAAGCGTAGCTCTTTCAGAGAGAGACAAGGAGCAGAAGATAAAGGTGACAGCTAAAGATATACAGTGGCATGATAAAAAAAAAGTTAAGTCGTCTTCTTCTAAGACACATTTCCTTTGGCACCGTGGCCCCGGCTGTGGAGCCAAGGCAGTCATTATGGGTGAAAAACTGTCCCGGTTCAGGGCCCTGACTTTATTGGAATTGCTTGTAAGTGTCACTACGTCACACTTGCTCCCATGAGGTGTATTACTCCATGGTGAAATAAGTGCTGGGTGATAAAAGAAAATGCTCTATAAGACGTATCTGTGCCAGAGGGAGCCGCAAACACGGAAACGGCACTGCTCAGCTTTATGGACAAAATATTGGCTGAAATAAAATTGCCTTTGAGCAATACAGATCAGAGAATGTTTGAGGTTTATGAGCTAAATGTATTAGTTTTACAGCCTAAACCAAGAACTGAATAATCATTGGTTCATTTAAATACAAAAATAGCATTTCTGAATGATATTCGGGTGTGTTAATGGTTCTTGCACATGCGCTGGTACTAAAATACAAGCTTTCCTGCAATATAATCACCAACACCAACAGCGCGAAAATAAGAGCGGTTGACAAACGCTACTATTTTTATTAAAGCACAATCAGTGTAGACGGACTCCCAACTAATTATTCTAAGTCGCTTCTTTTTAGTAAATCGAAACAAACAGCTAAACCAATTCAACTCCAGAATCAATAAAAACTACACTTTTTTCCCATGACTTCCATTCATAAGCATTCTTTGCTACTGTAATGCGCGAAACGGGAAACGTAAGCTGCGTTCCAATGTTAAAGTTTTGGAGAACTGTGAATTCGTATAACATAAAGACGTCCAACTACGGAAGTGTATTGCATTCACTTGAGGAAAAAAATCTACTGTGTTTTTCTGAATTAACGAGTTAATTATCTCATAATTACGAGATATTTTTTCATGAAAAAAAGTTTTTGCTCTGTTTTTCTGAATTAACGAATTACTTATTATTTTTTTCTTGAAAAACTTTTTTCATTTATGAATTAATGAGATACTCATAATTTGGAGATAATTAAGTCGTTAATTCAGAAAAACAGAGCAAAAACCTTTTTTTTTCATGAAAAATTGTCTTTTTTTTCATGAATTTTTTTTCCTCAAATTTTTTCCGCAATAGGCTTCCATATGCAACCAATAGAAGATTGATAAATCTTTTAATCTGTATTAAAGTGGAGTAGATTGCATATATTTTTTACATTTTGGATTGTTATGTTGTATTATTTTTTTTCCAAAAGATTCTACAGAGTGTGAAATCATATTACAACATTTTCATGTCCATAGAAATTTTGCTATTCTTTTTAGAGAATCAACAACATACAGCACAACCAGTGTAATCATATTCCCTGAACAAATGCACCTATTTTTTTAATAATTAAAAACACGATAAGTCTGACTCCCAAATTAGTTACTCTAATGAATTGGTTCTTACTGTGTTCAATCTTTTTTTGTATTAGTTGTAGTAATTGGTTGTTTATATGACATCATATTGTGAAAGAGACACATAATAAGTATTTATAGTCTTTTTTCATAAATAATTACGATTAGTCACCCTTCATGTCTATCTGTGGTTTTTGCAAATATCTAACCAATGAAAAGTATTTAAAAAGAGCTTGTGACTTGTATCGTTAATGTATTTGAGGAGCGGAGAAGTGTCTTTACAGCATTTGTCGTCGAGTCGCAGCCAATAAGTCTACCGTATTAATGCATGTTAACAAATTGAACCTTATTGTGAACTGTTGCCATAAGACTAATTTTAGTATCCTCCATGCCTTTCAGGGGGATTCTGTACTGTGAAATAGGAAATGTCAGAATTTGTCCCATGAGTTTTGTGAACATGGAACTTTCTTTGCTGTAATAACACAGTGTTTGGAGCTTCTCTTCTGACAGGTTGAAGCAGACAAATGAGGAGACTCACAGCCCACCTGAAGCCCAGGAGAACGCAGCCCGATCAGGCTTTCCGGCGGAGAACCCTGATAATTATCAGCCGTCTTCATGACTGACGTCTGCCTCCTTCCCACTATTAGGACCAGCGACTTGAAGAAGAAGAAAAACAACAGCGAGGGGTTCCACTATTTATGTTCTGTAAGCAAATGACTTTGTGGAGTCTGTTTTCATTGTAATGCTTGAATTCTTTTGTGGGTTTGTTGTGAGATTAGGTCTATATGCAGTCTATGCAGTTTATGATGAGAGGCTTTCTAATCATCATGATCAGTGCAGAAAGTAATTTTGTTCTGGGTCTTAAGCTAATTGACCTATGGCTAAGCCACGCCCTCAAACGCGACGAGCCAATCACAGTGCGCAGCTAACCCAATACACTCGGACATTCTCTGCTTCCACGTCCATTGAAATGCTTTGCAATTAATCAGTTTTCAATCGTTTTTTTCTTACCATTTTACGTTTAATATGGTCAAACGGTGTGCATGGGGTACATGCAACTCCGACACTAGGTTCCCGAGAGGCTGGGCGACGGTGTGTATTTTTTTTACCCTTTCCCAAGTCACATCTCACCCGTTAACTTCCATAGTTTTTTTTTTCCAAATATGGAAGTCAGTAGTTACCGTCAACTGTCAGGTTACTAATATTCTCTAAAAAAATTTCGTTTGTGTTCAACAAAACAAAAAAACTTTTACAGGTTTGGAACAACTTTGGGTAAACTATCCCTTTAAGAAATACAAAACCTCCCTAAAATGTTCCAACGCATTCTCATCCCAAAGCGCCATATACAACGCTTTTGCAAAAGCGTAAATATCCAACGCACATGGCACACTTTAACGTCGAATGAGACGCTTTGGTTATGGTTAAGTTTAGGTATGGTGTAGGGTAAGGGTTAGACCACTAGGGGGCGCCTTCTGCCCAAATATATCTGCGTCTCATTTGACGTTAAAGGGTGCCATGTGCGTTGGATATTTACGCTTTTGCAAAAGCGTCCTATATGGCGCTTTGGGATGAGAACGGGCTCAATGTTCCTATGCACCAATACCAAAAGCAGTACAAGCTAATTGTCACGCGTTAAGTAGAATTTAAAGTACTAGTTATATGCATATGTTATTGTAGTACACACTCAAGTTGTAGTGCTTAAATAATGTGTAAATAGCAGTCCATAATATAGTCTAGCACGCGTACATTATAAAAAGTAGTGCATGGTCCAAATTTGGAAATAGTAAATTTTAGCTGCATACATATTAGAAATATAGAACCTTCCTAAGATGTTCTTATTTTCTGTCATTTTGTAGTTTCTAATAACAGTTTAAAATGTTCATCTCTGATTATTCCAGCGTGGTGCCTAAACAGGGAATTAAGTCTTCATTTTCTGGCCTCCTGGTGTGAGAAGTAATGCTGACGTAGGCTCTGGAGATCGTAGGCATGGTGGTGGTTCGTCTGTCGAGCGTCTGATCTTTGGTGACCTTGTCCGTCTGAGGAATCTGCGGCTCAGTGGAGCGTTTCTTGGCCGTCTCATGCTCCATCAGTCCCTATGACGGAACACAGCACCAGACTAGACCCGTATGGCCTCTGGTTTAAGGGTCAATCAGCACCTAAAGTCACCCTGACGCACTCAAATGAAAACTTCAGAGATGTCTCTTTGATTGGCAATGTACACAAGGATATAGGTTCAATCAAAAGGTAATGCAAAAAAAAAAATCCTTTGAATGAAAACAAGAAAAAGGAAATTAGTTGCAATGCATTTAAACGCTAAAGTTTGCTTTAAAAGGTGTGTATGCAGTACATGTTCTAAACTACAACATATGTGATTGTGCCGGGAACAGGAGGAACAAGGATCTCCCGCTGAAGCCAGTCATCAGACACAACAGGGCGATGGTGCGTTCAGTTGCCATGGAAATACAAGTTAGTAGACCAGACCACATGACCACAGTGTTCAATGGTTCCAAAAAATCTCAAATGAACTGATGTAACAATCTGCAAGCAATTAACTATTGCACTGTTTCAACTGCTTTCAGCTGTTTGCTTTGTGAATGAATGCCTTCTTGTTCTGCCCAATTCCCTCTGTTTTACTATATAGTTTTGTATATCAGCATTTTTGAGGAATATGGCTGTGCTTTATACCACTGTACAGTTGCAAAGCTCAATCTTGGTTACATACAGAGACGTTTTTCTTTTCATTGCTAATCACTGAAAACTGTTATTTTCCACCAGTGTGGTGTGCTGTTGAGCACATTCGGGTAAATGCCGAAATCTCACCTTTTTTCTCCACCTTCATAAAGTATTATTACAATATGAAATATTTGCCAATTAGACGTAAATCACAAAATCACAATTTTCTTTCTGCTATAGTAGGCAACCTATATTTGATGTCACAGCTCTGGAAGGGCTTGGGTTTGAGATATAAATGGGAACATGATTCTGTTGTGTTGGAATTATTATAGACATTGTTCTCCTTAGTGCACTTTTGTGCAAATGTGTCAATCTCTGACCCCTAGTGGTGGACTGTAGTATAGGGGTTATTGTTTGGGAAGCTTAAAGGGATAGTTCACATTGAAATTAATTTTTGATATGTTTTAGCTTACCTCAAGGGCATCCAAGATGTACACTCTTAGAAGAAATGGTTCTGTTTAGAACCAGAAATGGTTCCATCCCCCGATTCATATATGGAACTCCAAAATGGTTCTATATAGAACCATTTTTTTTTGGTAAAAGGTTCTATTGGCCAAGTATGGAACCCCAGGGTTCTATATAGAACCCAGAGGAACCCTTTTTTTACGAGTGTATAGAACCTTTTAGGGGTTCCAAATACGTAGCGCTGATAGAACCTTTTAAGGTTCTATATAGAACCTTTTCTTATAAGGGTATACGTGTCTTTGTTTCCACAGTAGTTTCAATTTTGATATTTTTAGGTCAAACCGTTCTTGTTTGTCAGTCATATAATGGAGGTCTATGGTCACCACCTCAAAAAGCATGCACAGAGAAGTCCAAATTGAACATGATTTAATGACTCGTAAATGTAAGCACACATTGATGGCCTAAGACACGAAACGAGCGGTTTGTGTGAGAAATCGAACAGAGTTTATATAGTTTTTACCTCTTGTAACCACAGCCACGTCCAACTGATCTGAAGGCACGGGCACTTCGGTCTCCGGAAGTGATCTCTCGTGTGGTTGCGAAAAAAACAACAATCACTGCGATACAAACAACAACCAACGTAATAACATGTTTATAGATTCACGTTCATCTGTTTTGGATACATCTGAAAGTACAGTTGACATTAAAAGTGTTGCGAACTATGCAAGAAGCAATATGTGCAGAAATGCTGCCACAGGTCAGATCTCGCACACTGTTTTGAATGTGCAACATTATTATCTGTAAACAAACATATGGGTTTTGCGATGTGTGCATTGATAATTGTCTTTGAGTACTTAACTTTACCATAGTCAAAATTTCAGAAATCAGGTCACCTCACAGTCTCCTGTCAATCATCTTTATACTTTAGGTTTAGTACTCCCACTGATAATAAAAAGCAGCGGGGAAAATTTTCATGTGCACTTGCAGGTATCATAAGGGAAAAGTGGATTTTCTTTCATCTGATCCACATTTTACTCAAAGCTACTATCCACAGGAGCAGTGGATTGAGGGCAGATGTTTCTCTCAATAGCTCAAATCCCATTAGCATAATGATCAAGTGCAGCGCGAACTAAATATTTGATAGCCGGGCCCAGTGTGTATATGTGTGTGTTTGATGTTTGTTTGGTCCTATCACACTGGGGTTGTTTGAGGTCAGATAAAGGCTGTTCCTGATTCTACGGTGGGGGAAACACAACCCCGGATGCTCCTCGTGATAGGATGTAAGATTGTTTGAAAATGCCCCGGTTCAGATAAACACCTCACGAATATGAGTTTAAAAAAAAAAGCATGTCAAAACACAGCAACAAGTTCCTCGCTTCTGTCTCCTATCAAGGAAAACATGTTCTCTCTGCCCCGGGAACGGGTGCTCTCATCCGTGTTAAACAGTCGACTCCCCCCTGAGAGCTGGGGTGAAGACAGAAACAGAGCGAGTGTCCCACAGGCTAACACCATGCAGAGAGAACGACGCTCTGATCAGTCAAGCATAATGCAATAAAGTGCATCTCGCTAACCGATACTCTAATTGATACCGCTGGGTAGCACCTCTTTTCAGTGGTTTGCTATTGGTCATCTCATGTGATTGACAGGTTGTCCCGCCCTTGCACCTGTAAACGCATCATCAGAGGAAGGGAAAGTTATGCTGCACACAATTACATCTCATTACATTCTACATGCAGCTGTTCATGTCCTCCTAATTATGCGTTTATATGGCAATATCAACACCAAAACAGAGCTGTAGGTTCCCTCAAGGGTTTTCTATATAATGAGTTTTTCAATTTATGTGTAAAATAAAGCATGTGGTAAGCATAACTTGACTATACTCTTAATGTTTTGTTCTGAAACGTAAATTACTCGCAGAGTTTCAAGCAATTATGTTCATGTTTGATGTTAACTGATGTGTTTAATAAGTAATAAGATAAGTCAGCTTGGGGTGTGAGTGTTCAGATTACTTTGTAGAACAAAACATCAAAGACCACTTATGTATGAGGTCGCGTCGGTCACGTGGTACAAGTCGGAGCTCTCTCGGGAAAATTCTGAGTTTGCAGTTGTAATTAGTTGTGAATGCTTTTTATAAGTATCTCGTAATTACGGTAATACTTACATGGCAGGAATGCACCTTTAGTTTAATAAAGGGCACATTCATGTATGATGTGCACGGATAAATAATTTCTAATAAATACTGCAATATTCCATATGTTTACTTAAATATTGTATATCCACCAGCAAAGTTTCCTTTATTTTAATTTTATAAATCTCAGACAAATCTGTTGATAATTTACTCACCCTCATGTCATCCAAGATGTCCATGTCTTTCTTTCTTCAGTCGAAAAGAAATGAAGGTTTTTGATGAAAACGTTTCCGGATTTTCTCCATATAATGGACTTCAATGGGAACCAAACGGTTCAAGATCCAAATGAGAGTTTCAGTGCAGCTTCAAAGGGCTTTAAACGACATCGTCACCAGACGATGAATAAGGGTCTTATCTAGGATCCTTCGAGTCATGACTCGGAAAAAGATTTGTTCATTTTGATGAACGAGTTTGAACCGGAGAGTCACGAACGCTGATAACAGAACAGAGCAAGGCGAGCATTTGTGCTTATAAAACTTTTATTCATTTTTTAAATGGCTGATCGTTTCGCTTGATAAGACCCTTATTCATCGTCTGGTGTCGTTTAAAGCCCATTGAAGCTGCACTGAAACTCTCATTTGGACCTTGAACCGTTTGGTCCCCATTGAAGTCCATTATATGGAGAAAAATGCTGGAATGTTTTCATCAAAAACCTTAATTTCTTTTCGACTGAAGAAAGAAAGACGTGGACATCTTGGATGACATGGGGGTGAGTAAATTATCAGCAAAAGTTTTTTCAAAAGTGAACTACTCCTTTCAAAACTGCTCTTGACTGAATAACTTTTGAAGCTTGTAAAATGACATGTATTTAAGAAATTCAATGTTATTTGATTATTCTATTTCAGTACATGAACACCTACAAACCTCGAGCCTCATATATTTGTGCTATTTCTTGCACTTTGCTTTAACTTATAGGCCTACTGTGTGTATAATTTTGCGGTAATAAGCTTATTTATTAGATTGCAAAATTGCAAAACTTCCTACAAATAAACGGAAACTTCATTTCTTTCTGCTTTTGAAGTAATTGCAACCCACAGCTTGTATATTAATAAAGAGATCTGCACAAACAAATGGGACTAATTCACACACGCAATCTCTCTCTCTCATTAATGCATTCAAATAAATAAATGTACCAGTACTGTGCTGCTATTAAACTGTTTTGCTACGATTTACAGTCTTGCAGTGATTTGTAATGGCACACGCATGAGAAGTGGAGTTGTCAAGACCCCCACTAACATCTTCCATTATACCGACGAGCATGAAAACACTCCCCGTCCACGTCTAAACCAGCTCACTTCCAAGTGATTAGCGACTTCATTACCCATGAGCCACTCCGTCACTCTCTGTAGGCCTGTTTTCAGCAAGTGGTTTCGGCGTCGCCGGCAGTGATGGACAGGGAGTGACGTCAGACTCTTGTTAATGGGGTGGGCATTTGAGAGCAATTTCCCCTATCTGCGTAGGGTCACTGGGGAATCGCATAATGGGAAATCGTTATGCAAATCCAATGTAATTAAAACAGGAACCACATGCCTCAGAACCTAGAGTCTGTGTGAATGTGTGTGTGTGTTTCGTGGGTGTTAATTTACATCATTAAGCAGGCAAATTAGCAGCAGCCAGAATGAGCAACTGATTATTTTAGGTTCATGTCTGATAATGTGTTTGTGGGGGTAAAAAAAAAGGGCCATAACAATTCCAGGACATTCAAGCTGAACATTATTTGTGAAATTTGCTTGGCAGAGAAAGAGCCCTTATTTTGGAGTCACTTAAAAGGGAATTATTTCATGCATTGACGATAGTTTGGATGGGTTATTATGCTGTTGGTTAAGAAGCTGCACACAAAATTATCATAATGAGGGGGGCAATCCCACAGTGGGCCTGTATTGACATTATTACACAAACCAAGAGTAAGAAATCACTTTAATTCTTCGTAATAACATTTCCTAGAGCATTATATAATTTCTGCTGCAGATTCGTTCACTGCTGAGGTTTTCTCGGATCGTACATGAATATAGAAACTCTGTGGCTTCCAAGAAAATGCATATAAGAGCTGATAAATTAAACCGATCTCAGCTTTGTAAAATTCCCATAGGAACAAAAAAAACCATCATTGACAGCAATGAGATGGAGATGAAATGAAGACCTCTGATTTTTCTGCTTTTCTAAGAAAGATTGCAGTTATTTCTTTGTTTCAGAGTGTACTCGTTTGTCTGGAATCGAAAGCCAAAGACTTTAATATCAACTCTATAATTTCTAAAGATCTGAGGTATGCTATCTAGAATTCATTTACAACTCTATATTCTGACTGTATGTCAACAGTCGTCTCATTTGTTGGGAATTTTAGCTCTTTTAAATTTTTTTTTTTGGATATTTATTGATATTACTGTTGAAAATGCTGTGTTTGGTAAGAGATGACACTTTACTTTAAGGAGTGTGCATAAGACTGACATGACACTCATAACCATGACATGACATATGTTATGAATATGAAGGAGGTCTTATGCATGTTTATGACAACTGTCATTAAGTGTCATACGCTCAATTATGACATTTTTAATGCAAATGTGACATTGTGTGAGATGTCTTTGTTATGACAACTGGATATTAAGACAACACAACTTGTCAGAAATATGTCATAAGTTTGATAATTAATCTGCTATGTCATGTTTAAGAAACCACTTAGCTTTATTGGTTAACATTACATTAAACTGTCAGGTGGTTGGTTTTGACATTGGCCATCATGAAGCCATTATAACAATTTCAATTAGTACCACTGTAGCTGAGGTCAAGAAACATATTCATGACACAGTTATAATGGCTTCATGACAGTCAATGTCAAAACCAATCAAAGTTTAATGTAATGTTAACCCATAAAGCTATAGTGGTTTCTTAAGTTTGATAATTAATCTGCTATGTCATGTTTATGACAGGTTGTGTTGTCTTAGTAATGTCAAGTCGTCATGACAAAGACACTGACATGTTATGATGTATTGGTTTATGTCAAGATGTCATAAAGACATCTCAAACAATGTCATATTTGCATTAAAAATGTCATAATTGAGCTAACGACACTTAATGACAGTTGTCATAAACATGCATAAAACCTCCTTCATATTTATGACATGTCAGTCTTATGAACACCCCTTCAAGTAAAGTGTTCCCATCTAGGGTACGCCTATAACTTTCAAACTAATGTTTAAACTGTTCTATCTTGATCATTTGTTTTTTCCTAATTTGTTAACACAGTTCTTGCATTGCTTAAACCTCAATCTTTCCGTTACAAGCTTAGCTCTTTAACCTGCATTATCCTCAAGAGTTTAAAGGCCAGGGTCGTGTTATCAGAGATGACATTGAAGAGTGTGATAGCAATGAGTGAAAACCAGCCCTAAAAATAAACGTCATCAGAGGCGCGTGCTGCAGTGCACATGTATTCAATACACCGGAGACAAGAGCGCATGAGCGATGCGTCATGGGACGGTTGTGTTCACTCCATCTTTCAGTGCCTGTCGACAGCTGCCGCTTTCATACTCCAGATTCCACCAAAGGTGTGTGTCCTTCCACGTCCCGGATTCGGAGGCTCTTAAGGTGAAACCGACTCGGCACATAGTCCGTCGCTGAACCATAAAGCCCTTTTTGAATGCATTATGGGGTCATGCATTTAGCGATCTCATGCTTTTAGACCAAAAGTTGCCCTCTTTACTTGCTACAGGAGATAAATGTTCTCGCCATGCCTCTTTCCCCCTGTTTTTATGACTTAAAGGCTACGATCCATTTTCATGTTCTTCCCAGCAGTCTCGAGGTGATATTCACCTGTAATTAATGCCACGCTCGACTGAATAGGACTCCCATTGGTGAGCATTGGTGAATTATAGCGTCAGACGGCACCATAAAATGCTCAATTTAACAATTATGTGCATTTATATCTGCAGCACCTGACCATAGGACACTCAGAGCCTTTGTTGTCTTTACAGTGGCCGTGGGAATCTTAATCACCTGAATATGTGAATTATAATAAATGGGAACTTGTCTTTTATAAAAACCTATGACATTTTCTGTGCATGCATGTGATAATGAGCGTTAATTGTGTGTTTGAGTAATTCCAGAACAATGGTGTGCCAAAAGGTGGCATTCATGGGAGGCGCTGTGGTGAGTTATTTTGGTTGGCCATTCACATGTGAGAGGCATGAATCAATCATTGAAAACCACACTACGCCGTCTCCCTTGTACATCACTCCTCTGTTCACACTCCTCTTCAAAGGTAAGAGCCTTGTTTCAATGCTTTTTTATCATGTCTAACAGTCTGCCATCGAAATCAAAGGTCCACTTCAGAGGTCTTTTAAGTTAGAGAGCAAAGAGTGGTTGGAGAGTCTTTTGATTTGAGCAAATGGTAGCGTTCACTTTCTTTGCTTGAGTTTTTTTTTTTTTTTTGCATGTTTTTCAGCATGATTAATGACACATCCAGTCTAATAGGGATATCGTGATGTGAAAGACAGGGTGTCTGAAACATCACTGAAATGACATTCTGGATAGACTTAGTTGGATCGTTTGATATACACAGAGATGTATAAAGTACTAGAAATCCGAACTTGAGTAAAAGTACAAGTGCTCAATCAAAAAAGTGACTTGAGCAGAAGTTGAACTGCTCTTTAAGTGAGAAGTACTAAAGTATTCAACATTTTTTGTACTTAAGTATTGCAAGTAGTTTATTTTAAAATTCACTACTTAAGTACTAAAAATAAAAGTACAAGTATTGTGTCATGTAATTATTAAAGAAAGCAGTCAAAAGTTTGAACTAGCAATCAAATAAGGCGATTTGGCGGGATACAAATTTGCTTTGGCGGCCATTGCAGGACAACCCCTGCATTAGTTGTCAATGTGTGTGTCAATCAATACCATTACCCTATAAAACTGGCGTGCGATTTAGGCAGCATGAAAGCCAACTTGCAACGAATGATTTGTACAATTTTTATAATTGTAACGAGTAACTAGCAGAACATTAAAAAAAATATCGAAGTAAAAGTATTAAATTCATCGAAAATATCTACTGAAGTAAAAGTAGAAGTATGAGGGAAAAAACAATGCTCTAGTAGAGTACAGATACAGCATTTTAGTACTTAAGTAGTTCGTTACTATACATCTCTGGATATACAGTTGACAGTCAGTATATTGGATACAGGCTTATGTATCATGTTCAAACTTTAGACCATCATAAACTAATTAACAATGGGGTCTTTATAAAAATTCATACTTTGACATACTTCTAAAATGTGTAAAGGAGTCAAAACAGTGGCAGAAATCCCTCCGTCACACACATAAACAAAGATCAAGGAGATGCGGTTCTGACGCTTGTACTGGGCAAAGTCACGACTATGAGGAAAAAACAGATATGCTTGAGCAATTCTGTCCTTTTTAGGGTTGAATATTGTGACATCATGTCCTGTTTTGGTTCGTTTTTGTTCGTTCATGTCTTTGGTCCGTGTTTCGAGTTCATTTGAAAGTGGACTGAGCTTATGCGCACCAGGGTTCGGATGGCAGCATTCCTCAAGAATGTCAAACATGAAGGTCATTGACTCGATTTCCTCTTACCAAAGTCATCCCAGTTATGTCAAGGACATTAACATTAGCAGGACCAAAGCCAAAACAGAGTAGATGCCAACAGGCTGTTGAGCGTTTGTCATGTACAACCAATATGTGACATTATTCCCTACAGGTTATATCAGTTTTCTCTACAAACTGTTGCTGGATCCCTCTTTGTTGTTGGATCCCATGTGAGTGTGTGACGTTTACACCTGGCCACTTCATGCGTTTTCTCAGATCTGATTTATCAAAACGATGCCATTTACACCTCATAGACAAATCATTTCCAGAGGGGGCGTCACCGACGGACGTCGCGGGTAGCTCTAAAACCAATCAGAGCGATGAAGGAGATGACGTATGCAGAGCGAGTGTTGTTCTTTGCTCGGTTTTTAACAAAAAGGAAACGTTCAAATCTCTTAAAACGAGCGATGTTCGACGGCGGCGTCCATCTTTGTAATATAGACGAATCCGGCGAAACTACCGGAAGTAAGCGGGCGCCATTACTGAGCTGTTGCTGGGTAGAGTTGCGCCATTGCCTCCTATTGTTTTAGTTGGAACTTACGTCCACTGGAATAAACAGCCCGCGATTTACGACTGTCACTAACGTTACAACGTTACCCCTTGTATAATGTCGAGTGGGTAAACAGTTTCCGTTATAAATTGTTTCAATGGTGGCAGTAAAATTTAAATTTTGAAGAGAAAACATTGTGAATACCCCGGGTCGAGTGCCCCTGTCTGGAGCCGTACGGTTTACAGATTTCCTGGGCGAGTACAAGACGTGGACATTCGCGTATAATAACAATTATTTAATGACATGAGTAAAAAAAATATAATAAATATGTGATATAGTGATCAGCAAAATCTCCTCTCTTGCTGTTTTTTCTATTTAATTAACATGCTATGGTCATTAAATGGCTTTCCTGAGCTAAATGTAACGTTATGTGACATAATTGTTTTCCTGCTGTTATATTGACCTCTTTCCATGGTTTAAAAACACTAATTGGTCGATATTATGTATACTTTCTAGCTGTAACGTTACCTTACCCTTGCCTGTTGCAATGTGAAAATGAGATAAATAATGGACACAAATGAAAAACATGAATTTGTTTATTTGATTTCATTCATTTATTTATTTATTGTTGCCAAATGGACAGATCTTTTTATAGTTCCCTCGTTAGCAAACGTTAGCCTAGCTAGCTTGCCAAGCTATTTTCTTAAATAACGTTAATCTGTAAGATCGTTTGTACCTTCATCTGTGACTGGAGGCCACTGCAGTCACAGATCAAACCAACAAGTCATTCAGCCTGGCTGTAGCTGTCATCGAGGGTGAGTTCGCGTTATCACCGAGGTTTGTTTACATACCGGTGCATATGCCTGTGTAACAGCTCAGTAATGGCGTCGCCACAAGATGGCAGCCTACACAGAACGCTCGTCGGATTCGTCTATAGGCTACAAAATCTGCTTCAAAATCCCAGCGCTGTCATCATCGTGTAAAGCCCGTCCCAACGTTTCTGATCGGTGCCGCGATTTCGACGGATTGGAAATGGGCTTGAATGAGCTCTGTGCCAGACTAACTTTCAGAGCAAATCTAAATTAGCCGGAAGTTGTCTGGGTTTTCCCAGGCTTTCTCGAATGCGTTTCGGAAGTGGCCAGGTGTAAACAGCCCTGCGTCATTAATATCTCCTATCACTGTGTTGAATTCACACTCAAGAGTGTTTTGTCCGCGCTTCCTATCCACACGCCTCTAAATTTCATCCCTCAAGACCATTTTCCCAGAGGAACCCCATTAACCGTGGTTCAGAGCCATATCCGCTGCGTTCAATGAGACAGTCGAGGTCGCTGCTTTCTCCAAGGGGCCAAAATGTCAGGACCCCGATCTCTTCGAAGCACAAGCTGTAATGAATGTATCTTTGAAGATGCTGAGAAAATCGCTGATGTGCACAGAGAGATGGTTTGTTATATTGGGGGAATAAAGGTCACGGTTCTTCCGTGTTTATGTCACAGTGATATTAAAGCGAAAGCCAATGTCCGGTAACCGTCTGCATATTGGAATTGCTTTGGTGGATCTGGAGCTTTTGATGTCAAAGGACAGCGGGTTTGATTTAATGCATTTAAACACGCTTTTTTTTTTACTCTGGCGTCACTCATAATCCGTGACAGTTGTTTGGCATTTGACTAGTGATGCCTGACGTGTTTAGATATGAATGGTGAGGTGCTGGATAGTGACCACAATTATTTTGGCTCTCTTTCAGGTCACATAGTGTATTTCAGACATGTCTGAGGGGTAAGTGTTATCTTTATTAGGCTATTGACCCTGTCAATGTCATACTCATCCAAAATTGCTTATTTACACCAGGTAATGAACTGTAAGTGTATAATAAGTATATAACATTATATAATATTTGTGTTTTTGTTTTGTTTTTTACATGCAATTATATCTCCACAGACCGGTAAGTGAATTACCATCACATTTGTTATAGTTTTGTTCCCGATTGTTTCTCTTTGAATAGTTTTAATGATGATTAACTGGTTAAAGCAGCAGTGCACGGGGGGTGGTGTCTCGATATATTAAAGTCCAGTGAATGTTGGAATCAATGATCCTAATCCAACTCTAAATGGTTTAGTCGCTCAGTGATGTAAGGACGCTGAACAGCATGTTAAAAACTAATCTGTACTGTAGGTTTGCTCTGGTCTGCTTAAAGCTATACGGTACCACTGAGCCGTCAGTTCAGACAGTAATCGGGTCAGACAGTTAATTCATGCACCACAGTGTGTGTAGATTACAGACACACACACAGGATTGTCTTAACAGGACTGCAGACTATAAAGAGCTCGGCTTAACTCTTCTTGTTCTTGCAGAAAAAGGCCAAATCCAAATACTCAGCAACACGCAGACTTCTGCTAAAGGTGGGTCAGATAACATTTCAAGTATGATGACACACACACACAGAGAGAGAGACGTTGAGTTTCCATGTTTTATGGGGACATTCCATAGAGATGATTTTTTAAACTATATGCGTCTAAAAGCAGCAATGTAAAGCGTACAATTTTGTAAATTTTAATTAATTTGAATTCTTCAGTAAATCTCTTTAAATCCTTGTTTGTACAGTCATTTTTTGGATTATGATATTTCATACACATAATGTTTGTGTAATTAATTATATGTGTATATTATTATGTGTGAGGGTATACAGTATATGTGTGTGTGTGTGTGTGTGTACAGTGTGTATGTTTATATGTTTGTGTGTGAGTGTGTGTTTTATTTGTTTTATTATATGTATATAATTGTATATATGGAAGTGAATGGCACCAGATTTTTTGAAAATGTAAAAAACAATGTAAGGCTTTTATAAAAGCACTTTCATTCTTCTACAAAACTGTTTAAATCATAATTATACATATAATAATAAACATTACAATTATAATGCAATCAGTTTAAAATATTGCATTGTTATAGAATTCAGTGTTGTAGTACTCGAGACTCGGACTCGTCTCGGACTCGGTCTCGAGACCATATTTTAATGGTCTTGGTCTTGTCATGGACTCGTGTCCATTTGGACTCGGAATTGACTCGTACTCGAACATTTTTTTTTTTTAGGACTCGGAATTATTCATGAGTCCACTCGAGTTTAATTCAAAATATTTTTCATGATTATTAATGTATGTTAATAAAATATTTTTTTTAAATTGATTGACACGCCCAGTGATTGGTGATTTTAGTGCGCAACTGCGCATGACAAATTGTAATAAAATTACTTTTAACACCACCTACTATGTGGCCTTTTTACCCTAAACTGATCATATTTTTAAAACTCTAAGTAAATTCAGTAAAAAAAAAAAAAAAAAAAAAAAAGGATTTCTCTAAGTAAATAAAAGTAAATTAGGTAATCAACCCTCACTGGTCTCGGTCTCGACTCGGACTCGACCGTCTCTGGTCTCGGACTCGACTCTCTCTGGTCTCGGTGTCGACTCGGACTCAAATGAGGTGGTCTCGACTACAACACTGATAGAATTGAGATAGAAACTGATAGAGTTAACACAGTTAAATATTGTTGAACCAGTATTTAAATGTTTATATGGATTGGCCCAATTAAATTGTATTATTAATGCTGTACTATAACCCGGATTTTTGCATTTTTAAATACTGTGTGTGTGTGTGTGTGTGTGTGTGTGTGTGTGCGTGCGTGCATGCGGTCATGTTCGTCCTGCACTAGATGGGCATTTTTTGTGGTATCTGGTTTTATGTGTGTTTTTGTGCCATCATATACACCAAGAGCATGTGTGAAATGAACAGCACCAATGAGGACTTATGTATTTTGTACTCACCTCTCTCATCTTCAGAGTAAACTGCTGAGAAAGGCAGAAAGTTTGCTTGTGAAAGAAAAAGAGCAGAAAGATTTGGAGAGAGAAAACACCCTGAGGGAGAAAGCGCCGCCCCTCAAACTCTCCGGCCTGTCCATCCAAGAACTACAGGTGCAAAACTTAACTGTGTCAGATATTTACATTGAGAGCTTTTACTGCGGCCAGATGACTGTGTCCCAAATATCTCTCAACAATGGTGTTCATGGTGTTTACATTAGCCATTTGAGTTTATGAATCATCATCTGTCTTTGCAGGAGCTTTGTAGAGATTTGCACCAGAAGATTGACGTCGTGGATGAAGTGCGATATGACCTTAACATAAAAGTTGCCAGAAATGATGCAGAGGTATGTGAATGGAGAACGTGCATACTGTAAGTTTGGGATCGGTATGATTTATGGCTGTATTAATATGATCAAAAATGCAGTAAAAAACAGTAATATTGAATGGTTTAAAAAACATTTTTTTAAATGTAATTTATTCCAGTGATGCAAATCTTTGCTCCAGTCTTCAGACTCGCATGATCCATTATGTAACATTTACTACAGTTGGCCGAGTGGATCATCAAGTAGTCCGAGCTGGTGCGAGTGAGTTGAGGCGGGGACCAATTTCCATATTCATTGCGTTTACTAAATGAAGCAAGGGTGTAGAGTTACATTCAAGCTATATTAAAGCATGAACAGGAAAACACTTTTAAATATGTCGTTTTGATTAGCAAGAAGGGATAAAATTATTGATTCTTTTGTAAAATATTTAAGTAATTTTGCTACAACCACTTATTGACAAAAACCTGATGTATTTGTTTGTTGCCAGATTCTCTCATTAACCCAGAAGATCTATGAACTGAAGGGGAAAATGAAGCGGCCGAACCTAAAAAGGGTGAAGAAGTCGGCAGACGCCATGCTGGGAGCGCTGACGGACTCCAGAGCCATGAAATCTGACTTCAAAGCAAACCTCAAAACAGTTAAAAAAGAAGAAGAAAAGGTAACACTCCAGCTTCATCATTTGCTCAGATGTGCTGTGTCTAAAGAGGCGGGTTATTTTAGAAATCAAGTCATTTCTTTAAAAGCCTCGAGGTGATGAAATGTTGGCATTTCAACCGCCCCGTCTGTCTGTCTGACGCGTGTTGCCACGGTTCCGCCGTGCCTGTGCTCTCATCTCTGTCTTTCTGTCTGTCTCACATCAGAAGGAGGAGGTCACGGACTGGAGGAAAAACGTGGAGGCCATGTCAGGCATGGAGGGCAGAAAGAAGCTTTTCAACGCCGGACAGTAGATCAAAAGAGGTCGCAAAGGATAAAGGGGCGTCTTGCTGCAAAGCTCATGTTGTTTGTTTGAATTTTAATCACGTTGAACATTATTTTATGGTAAATTATTCATTTATTTTGTCAGCCAGCTGTGGCTTGCACGCGATATTAAATTGTGATTTGCTGCGATTAAAACGTGTGAGCACAGCCCGTAGAGAGGGATTCGATAATAGAACAACCTCATATTCATATCATATCATATCAACTGTGTAAATATTTGATTTGTATTTAGTGTTGATTGAAACCAATACGGCTACTGTTTACCCTCGGATGAAGAGCATGATTATTTTATGACCTGTTTGTAGTTTACAAACAGAAAATTGTTTAATTTTTAATAAAAGCCTATTGAGTGAATTAGGAAGTTGGAGTCTTTCATTAAAAGATCAAACATTTGATTAAAACACGCTTTAATGTCAATGCCACAGGTTCTGCATGTTAAATCACCAGCTAGAAGCAGTTTTAGATGTTGACCTGCAGATGGCGCTCGGCATTGATATTACAGTAAACTGAACTGACATTCTGTCAACACCAGGGGGAGACAAAAGCACACAAACCTCACAGCAGGCCTCAAGTGAAACCGTGTAATCGTCACAACTAGAATATCAGTGAAAAAGACAAAGGAGAACAATTGGTTTACATCTGGATTTGGACATTTTGGTTTAGTATTGTTTAGAAAAGGAAGTACAGGGAGGTCAAGGGAAGAAAGTTGGGAGGCACTATATCCTCTATTACCAGACAGATGGCAAACTGGCAGATATAACATCAGTCATCAAGACCTGAGTCATCACAAGCAAAAAGCTTTGGGTCAAATCACCAGAAGAACATAAATCTGTCAATTCAGCTCAACTAAACCAGTGAATCAAAATGTTTTTGTAGGCTAGATATGATATAACCGTGGCTATACTTTCCCTAAAACTAATTAGGCATAACACTTTACAACAAGGTGCCATTTCAAGTAGAGTAGGCAACTTCGGAGTGACTAACAAACGCAAGTTAGCTTTGAAAGCATAAGATCCCACCCTCCCTTCAGGGCGTCTCAAAGCCACACCTCCTCTAAAACACATGAATACGTACAGCAAAGTTTGCAAAGCACCACGAGATCGAGACAGCATTAAATTACCTCACGTCAAAGCACATAACGTTACAATAATAATGAACTTAACAACTTAGAGTACCACCTGACTGCTACGGATTAATTTCGGCTTTGACTGTGCTGGACATTAAAAAGCATAATTCCTGATCTGAGGACATGAACGGCTCCAGGTAGGTTGGGATATCTTAATTAAGGTATTATAATTACGACATGGCGTGAAATTGGACCAAATGCAATGATTGGATAAACATTTGGTCCTGAGACTTCCATGTATATTTTATAGGCCTACATTTTTTAAATATTTAGACCACTTCTATTATTGATTAATATCAGGATGTGAAGAGAGTTTCAACCAGTATCAAAAGTGTTGCCTTACTTAAATGGCTGTGGTTACACGAGGTAAAAACTATATAAATACTGTTCATTTTCTCAGACAAACCGCTCGTTTTGTGTCTTAGGCCATCAATGTGTTCTCACATTTACGAGTCATTAAATCACGTTTAATTTGGACTTCTCTGTGCATGCTCTTTGAGGTGGTGACCATAGACCTGCATTATATGACTGATAGACAAGAATGGTTTGACCTACATCTTGGATGGCCTTGAGGTAAGCTAAAACATATCAAAAATGTATTTCAAAGTGAACTATCCCTTTAATCAACGCAATTTACTGCAATGCTTTTCTCCCCTTAGTTGGCCAAAACAAAAGTGGATGTTACTTACTTGTTCATTTTCCTGTGAAAATAATATTTATATTTGTCATACTTCCAAAAAGTATGCCAGTATCCACACCGGCACTGTGACATACACACTCTCCTTAAAATACTGGATTCATCCGCGCTGTGCCGCGTCGAGGCGCAGCAAAACGTACACGTAAAGTTGATAATTCAGCTAATAACTAAAAATTGCAGATTTCAAACAGGGATGGCGACGAAGAGGAAAAACTGCAGACTGCAGCTTTAAAGGGATACTCCACTTTTTTGGAAATATGCTCATTTTACAACTCCCCCAGAGTTACCAATTTTAGCATAGCTTAGCATACATAATTGAAGTGGACAAGACCATTAGCATTTCTCAAAAAAAAAAAAAATACCAAAGAGTTTAGATATTTTTATTTAAAACCTGACATATTATAAAGTAAAAAAACGTAATTATGTACTCATGCAGATATAATGGCCTCAGATATACAATGACCTTTTAAATTCATTCAAATTTGTACTTAAGATACGTATTTAAAAAGTATGTGGATAATACACAGCAAGCACTGCAAGTTTTCTATTTGTCCAAACATAAAAAAAGAAAAAAAAATGCCGTCCAAATGCTTTTTCAAGTGGATCAAAGTTATTTTGAAACCTTTGTGCATAATCTTAAAGTATGCAGTATCTTTTTTACTATCCTATTAATGCAGGTTTCTCATTTTTATGATTAGCAGATGGATTCGGTTTAGATTGGATACAGATGCCGTCTCTTTGGCAATATCAGACACACGTTGTTCTTCCTCCCTTAAAAATGACTTCCAAAGGTTCATTGTATCCTGCCGCACTTATTAATGCCAGGAAGGTTTAGGATCAATGAGAGAAGTTGAGATCGAGGAGAATTATCAGATTGTTCTGTAACGTCTTCAGTTCACTGAATGTACTCAAGTGGATAACAGAGATGCTTCATATGCGTCTTGTACCTTAAAATCAACAGGTGACACCTTGTACTGTTCATTAATTACAGACGAAATTGCAATTAGCCCATTTGAATCTATGAGTGCTTGGTTGCAGTTTAAATCCTCGGCACCCATCATAAGGCCATTGGAGATTGGTGCCCTGAGATTCACCTGCAATTTTCTGAGATGGTGAACTCTCAGTGCTTCAGATGGCCTGCAAAAGAAGTTAATGTACTCCCATAGAGAGAGATATTCCTTCTCTTAAGAGCAGAGCAAGTTAAGGCAAGCGGCTAATATTTTCAGGAACTCATATTTAATAGTAGAGGTTATCTGAGGCTATTCCCAGATGTTATAAACCAAAGCACATTATAAAAGTAAACATCTGAGATCCTCAGGCAAATAGTGCAGGCAAAGCCCTCAGATCAAAAGACCAAAAAGTCTGGCGACTTCTCCTGTTTAACCAAATTACAGGCAAAACTATCGACATTTGACTGCTCTCGGTTTCCAATTCGTGGGAAAATACTAGGAGATATTTTACTCGCACTTAAAGGTTGAGCACTTCTGTTTCACCAGAGTCACATCACATGTAGAACAGATTGATTTATTTTCCAGAGATCAAGAATTCAATTTTCAATTGAATATACATACATATATATATATATATATATATATATATATATATATATATATATATATATATATATATATATATATATATAAAGTTTAAGTTGTACAAAAGTGACAAATAAATGTATAACTCCAATGTATATCTTCTTGATGCTATAACCGATTGTTTGTTTACAATTGAAATGGACTATTTTTCTTCGCGGAAGTGTTAAGATAAGATTCAGGTAAATCATTTTAACTCTAATCAATATGCCATGATGACCACGTATTTATTTATTTATTTGGTGAGTCGCCATATTCATTTAATAAGCGGGATAATGAACTAACCAAAATAAACCTGTTCAGGGCGACGCCACTTTGTTTGGTCGAAGGTCGCAGTCAAATTGCTGTTTTCCAATTAAAGCTGCAGTCATAAATAATGAAGCAGGTTTGAGAAAGAACTTTATTTGGGCCTATATAATTTTGAATTAACATAAAATAATGATTTGATAAGAATACTACAATGCAATCGTGTTTGTTTACTCTCATAATGAAATGTATTATGTTAGCAGAGATGAGTTTGGGACAGCTAGTGTACATGACTGGTGAAGGCGGAGGTCTGAATAAAGGAGCGAATAAAGGGAGGAGCTTCAGAAACTCAGAGAGAGTCCTGTTACTGAACGCTGGAGATTTGGGAGTGAAGGAGCAGCTCAAGTCATTTTCTCTTAGCAGGTTTCTTCGCACATCTAAAGGAAGCACACTTCTTTCGCCTCATTGCGCAGGTGAGTTTTACCATCACTGCCAGATGTTTGGATGCGAGTTTACAAACTATAGGCGCTTATTTTCACAAACTCTTCCTGCTTTTTTGATAAAACATTAACCATTTAGCGTCACTCAATGAAGTCTTTTGTTGAAAAACTTGGCTTATACTGCATGCATTTATATAGTATGTTGGATATAATATATTATTTTGTATTTTAAGAAAGTTCTAGAAGTTTTAAGTGATGTGATGCAGTTGCTTTGGAATACGAATGTACAAATATTTGTCCAATGGTAACTTATGTGCGTTATTATAGAATGTTATTTGAGTGTTGGGGGTGCTACAATTTTTTATTAAAGTCTCTTATATAGCCTACATTCGGTATTTCTTGTCCCCTTTGGCTCCAAACACCCACCCTTTTGCCAAACCCTTTAGAAAATAGGGCCTTGGTTGATTGACATCTGCCTAAACTATCTAAATAAGGCTGGGAAATGGAAATGCCATTTTGATACTCTGTTGACCTGATGAAATAGGTTTTAATGTTTATTAATATACACTTTAATCAGTAGTATTTTTTGCCCATGTCATTACATTGTAACTTTAGAGCATAAGAAACAAATTTGAAAAACATTTTAGAAAATATATATATTTTTTTCATATGTTATGTTATACCAACTGATAGTGGACAGCACTCACGATTTTTTTTTTTTAATTCACCTATACATTTAAATTTCAGGATTTTTTTAACCAACTTTGAGTAAAGATGATTCTCAACTTTGTTATGAAAGATATCATAGAATTAAATAAAATACAATTTTACTGCAATTTGCGTGTAAACATAGCCATAAATGCCATTCCCATTCAATACAATATATCTATCGTATCGTGTGTTCTTGGGGCAACATGAAATGAAAAAAATGAAGTGTAATGTGAGTAATAATTTTTCAACATTTTCATAATAACATCTAATATGTCATAGGAATATTGACACTTTCTTTACCTATTCACTTGTGTCACCCAAAATGCCTGATAAACGTGATTTAAGGCCTGTGGTGTCCACTACAGTGGATGTGTATGAGATCAATGCCCTGTTTTGTAACAGAAAGTAGTATTTTGATTAGAATTTTGATTTTGTGACAAACCAATGTGAAAATGAGCCTGATTGCAAAATATTATCATATTTCCATAAGAGTGATAAATTTGATCACTAAAATAATGTCAGCCATTTTTAAAGACCACGGAGAAGTTGTTGTCATGGAGAAACCTGTGATGTGAAATGTGTCAGGGAAATTCACTTAAATATAATGTTCACCACAGTTAGACAAAAGTCTGTTATAATAATAATGCAATGGGATTGAATTGAACTCTTTTGGGCTTTTTTTTTGTTGTATATATTTTGGGGGGATTTTGTGTAAGTAGAGGACCATTCCTAGGCTCCTTTTGCATCCTGTCTACATACAGTAAGGAGGGCACCACTGTCCCGAGATTAGGTTTAAGGATGCTGTAACGCATAAAGATTCACAGTGGTATTGTACAAAGTGGATTTGGAGTTTTCTACACTCTCTTCTCAAAAAATATTTGTGGCGTGGAATCACCGGTCATGAACATTCTTATATTGTTTAATTCATGTCTGTTGTGGGATTTGGGATGGAGCTGAGGGGCTGGGGGGTTTAGAGTGGATGCTTTGGGAAATTTCTCTGCTGGGAACCATTGAGTGCTTGCCGAACTAAAGCGATGCATTTATGAAGCATCTTGATTGTGGCTGTTTGCGTTTTGGCAGGGCAACCATAAATCCCAACCTACAAAGAATGCAAGCTCTGTACTTATTGCAAACTATTAAATTAATTTTATGGCCCCATTTACTAACACAACCGCACAGGCCAGGCTTCGATGTCTACTGTATGGCAGCTGCATATTTGGCTATAATGTGCATGCAGCTTAGTACAGAATCTGTCAGATTGTTACTCGTGACCTCGTTTTATTGCCTTGACCTTTAGTTGTACGAGTTAGAGCCTGAGGAAAGAGCTGAACGCAGAACGACCGAGTGATGTGCTGTCAGAGTAGCAGCACGGACAGTGAAGCGGGCCAGTAATTGGCCATGAAATGGAATCTGATAACACTGTGGTGTTTGGAAAATATATGGGGAATGCCCTTGCCTTAAAAGGAACAGATTGAATATGGTGACATATGATTGGAATAGCCTCTGGAATGCAAAACAGCACTGTTTCTCCACATTTTGCACTTTTGGCTCCCTCTTTGTTGGGTTATGGTAACAGGCTGCCTGTGGGGGTTTTAGACGGGTCCGTCTTAAAACAGACATGTCCAGAGTCGCTCGTGTTGAAAAAAGCTCTTCTAAGTCGCAATGACCTGGGAGAACCAACTTTTCTCCCTTGTCATAAGCACTTTCTACTGCCAAAAAGATGACTCTGTAATCCAAAGACACAGATGGAATTTTTATGTAAAAAAAAACCCTGCACATTTTTGAGTGCCATGCCCACATCTCAACAACATCAAATCAACAATTGACCTGTGGCTAAGCCACGCCCCCTCCACTCACTCGGACACCTGAAACTCAAGCATCACTAACACACTTCATATTGAGGCTTGAGAAGGCATGTCACAACAGGGGGAAGGAGTTAAAAGGTCCAACATATGAGGAATACTTTTAGCTGTGTTGCTATGCGTCATAAAGACCGTAAGCAATTAAGTAGGCAACACTCTGCCTCTGTCAATTTTAGTAAATCCATCCAACATATTGGTATCGGGAGCATTTTTTCAGCCAACTATTTGAGGCTGTTCATTCTGTCCATGAAATTAAACTTTATAAACTATAATATTTGTCTTTTTGACAGAGTGCATGATGATGGTGAAGCGTTTATTGCACGTTGAAGCATGTTGCAATGCAATACCCCATTTGTTTATGACCTGTTGAATCTTTATCTTACTTGACTGTTGTCTCAGCACATTGTAAAAAGTTATCAAGGGATACAGTAGGGGACAAAAATGGGATTCTGGGATCTTACATTTGCCTGTATAACACTGAGGTTTGAGATGAAGTGCCGGTTAGGTTTCAGGATGAAGTGTTAGAGCTATTTAATTCTCGCTGGTCATTTTTTTAATTCATTATGCTTTTTTACATTAGGTGATAACTCCTAATGAGCACAATGACTATTGAAATGAAATTAAATGAGTAATTTTATATCACAGAAAACAGTATCTATCAAAATATAGGTATTAGTCATTTCCCTGGAAAGATCTTTAATACCAATTTAAATGGCACTCCTTTTTTCTTTACTTGTGTACATATTTATTGATTTGTAACATAATGACTTATGAATTATTCGCAACAAATTATTAAGTTAAGCATTACTTCAGAAACAGCTGCTTTACATTTACTGTAACACTATATACTAAAGACTAATAATAACAGTAATGCAGTATATGGCTGGATTAGCTGCATTTGAACTGTTGTAAAATTAGCACATTAATATGGCAGGTAGTGATGTTCAATGGAGCTGGCACCCGTCTGTAACAGCATGTAGATTATAGTTTTCTGTAGTGTCGGATTGCACATATATAAAGTATAGCTGACACATTTCTGCTGTCACATGGTAAACAGTCTCATACTACCCTATTTGGGCATTTGAACCCTCTAGATTAATGTCTTTCTGCTTCTTATCTGGTTTAGTCTACATTCATGGACTTGTTTTATCAAGAACACTGCATTTGCCAAAGCTCTATTTGGATCCTTCAAATACATCAGAACATGTAATTATATTGACTTGAGCTGCAATTTAATTTGCAAGTTTTGATTATAGAGGTTCTCCTTAAATGTGCAAAACAATTTTCCAGATATGAAACTCCCATCGCTGTATACGTTTGATTATCCACAAAAAGATTTAGGCACATAACCACGCAACATGCATTCTCTTTCTGTTTTTATTACACATTCAGTAAAGCATCCTCAAAGTCATTGTGTAAAGCAGAGCTAAAATAATGTTTGTTTTAGATGACTCTTGTAAAATGTTCAATTAACTTTTTGTTAGTGTGATTGACGTGCGGCAGAAACCTCAGGAGATGCAGCTCTCTAACCCTTCCCCCTTCATATGTTCAGCTATTCCTCTGCTGCTTTGAATCTGATAGCCTGTAATTTTAAAGCACTGGATCCAGGAACCGCATTTGTGTAACGCTGCAACATTTCCGAGCTTTCTCAGAACTGCTGGATCTGCTGAGCTCCAAAACCATTGGTGACAATCGGGAAACGCAGCGAAACGGGGGCATTCCTGTATTGTGAAGTCAGAGCCATCTGAAACTGTAGCTGATGTTTATTTAGGTCCCTGCAAATATGCAATAAGTGCCCCAGATGTTTTGTTAGTAATATATAAATCTGAAATTCCTACCGCCTTTTACATTAAGTCCTTCTGCAGCAGGAACCTTTTTTTTTTTTTTTTTGCTGTAATTTGACTTTGTGGTCTGTTTGTTGTTCTTTATTGAGATGGCAGGTTTCAGTGGAGAAGTCTAATGGTGCCTGGCCCCGGGCTTTGAGGAGATCTTAATTTAAGCTCGATTTGCAAATGGTTGAGCTAGCCGACAGGTAGGGTTGGGTAATCGAGAATCGAGTATCAATTAGAACCGAGACTAACTTTTCGTTTTTCCCGGAATCGTTCAAAAGTTAAAATTTCGATTCCTACTTTCGATATTCACAGTCCGCCGAGCGGAAGAAGAAACCGCTGAACAACACCAACGAAGAAGCGTCTACCGGAAGTGTTGGCATAACCACGCGAGTCGAACATGAGTGCCTTACGTCGGCGATCCAAAGTGTGGCTTCGCTTTTCTAAAAATAACGAAATCTCGGCAAAATGCAAAATTTGTGACAAAAGGAGTATTTTTACAGAAGGAGTATTTCCTTCAGAAAGGCCGTTGGTTAGCAAGGTTAGCTAAACTTTTTTGACCCTGCCTCTTAAAAGAATCGGAATCGAGAATCGTTAGGAACCGGAATCGAAACAAGGAATCGGAATCAGAATCGTTCAAATTCAAACGATACCCAACCTTACCGACAGGTCAGGGTGTTATCGCGTGCAAATCGCGGGGCGATGAACGCGAGTATGAAAGAGCCAACAATGCATCAAAGACGCTCGCAGACATCGCAGATATCCAAAGCTGCTGTCGCATGACTCAACCTCTCACATGATGTCATGAGCTACATCCAATCAGAGTAAGGCATGGGTTGAGGTCAACGGGTAAATGTTATTTTTTTAAAAAATTTTTTGCATTTTTCTCAGTGCAAATCATCGCGCAAACAGTTTGCAGCACCAGTTTCTGTCTGACGTCCATATTCGCGTGTTGTGTTCTTCGTCTTCTTTGCTGGGTATTGGCGCGCGTGCTGTTTTGCGTCATTTCTGGTTTGTTTTATCGTGTGATTTTTCTTGACAAAACGTGGTTTGTAGACAAGATAGAATCGTTGGGTGACAGAGTTGTTGTCAACTCGTGTAGTGCGTTATTACCTCCTGTTGCGGGTCAATCACGTTGTGTCGTGTGGTGTGGTGTGAACAGCTCAACAACTTGAACACTTCAAGATTTCACAGAGAGTCATGTTGTGTCAGCCTGACGTTTTAAAATGATGTAATGTGAACCAGGCTGAAGTGCACTAGGCTCTTGCTCGGATTTTTTCCAAATGATCTTTTGTGTTATATGAAAATCATACAGGTGTGGAATTGCATGAGGGTAAATGATGATAGAATTCTCATTTTTGGGTGAACTGTCCCTTTAAGATCAAGCAGCATCATCGGTGGACATTTATGCATAGGAGATGCTTTTTATCCAAAGTAACTTGGATTGCATTTAAGGTGAACTTGTTATCAGTTCATGCATCCCTTCTAAGCTACTGGAATGTTCATTGGACTGAATGAACACAAGTGGTTTGTGCCAAATTCACCAATTAATCCTATTATGACTAACATCTATAAATAATGTAAAAGTTGTGAATGTCAGGGTATTTTTGGTCTGTGTTTCTGTAGGACTTCGAGTTGGTTTGTTTGGCTAGAGGTCATTGTTCATTGTTTGAGTTGGTATCCTGTCAGTAGATTTGTGCTGTTTCTAGATCAGTGTCCTTTGTCTGTATTCATTAGTTACCATTAGTTTTTTTATTTCCTTCATGTGTCACAACTGTGTTTAATTATTTACTTCGTTTCTTGACTAGCGTTTTCCCATGTGTATATATAGCTCTCGCTCAGTTTGTTCAGTTTTTGTCTGTGTTTATGCAGCCACATGATTTTCCTGTGATTTTCTTTGTTGAAGATTATCTTCGTTTTTGTTTAAAAATAAAAGTGCTGCAATTAGAACCAGTTCTTGAATATGTTCTTACCTGCCATGAATATACATTTTTAATACTCATAACCAAAGCTTCATATCATTCATTTCGGGTGACATCTTGCTGTATGATTTTTCAAAATTACCACAATAGTAATGTGCAGGCGATCAACTATTTTTTTTTTTAGGTTTTTTTTTGCAGTGAGCTGATTCTCATCTGCAAAAACATGCACAGGAAATGTCCCAACGAACCCATTTTCCCTGTCCTCTGCCTTGGTCGACTAAAAGCCCACTAAACAAACAAAACTAATCAAGAGATGTCCAACGCATTCCATCAGAAATCACCCCGTGAGAGGGAAATGAAGAATTAGGGGACATATTTGGGGTCAGCCATGATGCAAAAGTGAAAGAACGCATGAAAATTGACGTTGAATCTAGCATGAGGTCATGTTAATGTAGAGGCTTTGCAAAGGCCTGTGTTGTGAGAGTGAATGTGCGCCAGCAACACTCCCATAAAGGTGTTGAGGGAGAGCCAGTGAGCGGTGATTTGACGAATGCCGATTCTGCTGATGTAAGGAGCGCTTTAGCGAGCTGCTAGTCAAACTCTCCTGACCTCCTGACCTAAGAAAACAAGCATGCTTCTCTTTGCCGGCTCACTTTGTGCTCTTTCAGCCTTAAATGGTCAGGTCGTATGTGTATACTTATCGCAAACCCAGCTGGGTCAAAGAAAAAGCCAATCTTGTGAGATAATGTTGCTGCTAGCATGATGAAGTTGAGTGGTATAAAGTAACAGATGACCTACACGGGTTGCCGAAGACAAAAACTGACTGATGATGTTGAAATGATGTTGAAAACAGAGCAAAATCCTCCAAATACCTCTGTGGTATGATCTGATGCTAGTCGTCTTTTGTCTGGCTCTGTCTACACTAATCCAGATACATTTGAAAACACGTCTTTTTCTCCAGGTTTCGGCCTCACTGTCCACTGTGTTTTTGTCCTGCCAAAACGTAGTTTTTTAAAGACGCTCTCCCAAGTGGTTAAATTTGAAAACATCATTTTTCCATTGTAGTCTGGACCGTGAAAACAGAGCTATTTGAAAATGATGACGCATGTTTAGTCATGTGACACATATTATACCGTTATGTGCCTGCTATGTGTTATTTACTTTCTCAGTCTTGCTAAAGATAAATGTTACTTAGTTGCAATCTTCATGCGTCAAAACACAAGGGCAATTGACCTATGGCTAAGCCACGCCCCCTACACTCACTCGGATACACAGTCATCATTCGAGGACAGGCGCTATGGCAGCGGTCACAGGAGACATTTCACAGTTGGTGATTTGTGGAGACAGAAAGATTATATATCATCTTGAAGTCACCTAAAGGGCCTTAACTATGCATTGGAGGGTTATATTAATAATTTTATTGTTGAGAAGGTCGATGAAAAGCTTCAGCTCCAGGCAAAAGTGTACAGGTCACAGTGTAAACTGGATAAACCGCATATCGTTGCCAACAATATTTACATGAATCATTCAGCACAACATTGTTAACATTTGTTATCTCGGTTATTTATAGATACGTTAATGAAGCTAAGTGACATGATGTACAACGCAGCTAGAAGCTAACGTTAATGTTTTCTAATGTTAGGCTAACGTTAGCCTAACGTCACGTTAGAGATTTTAAAGATATCGTTCAAATAAGTTGTTGATTTAATTTAGAACAGGTGTAGACATCCTTGTTTAATTTATCCACGTTTAGTTGCTGTTGTGGTCTACCGCATAACTTAATCCCGAGCAGACATTTATCTCGGTTGAGATGTGGCTTGGGAAAGGTTAAAAAAAAAAAAACACACACCGTCGCCCAGCCTCTCGGGAACCTAGTGTCGGAGTTGCATGAACCCCATGCACACCGTTTGACCATTTTAAACTTAAAATGACAAGAAAAAACAAATGAAAACTGACTAACTGCAATGTATTTCAATGGACATTGAAGCAGAGAATGTCCGAGTGTATTGGGTTAGCTGCGCACTGTGATTGGCTCGCGTTTGAGGGCGTGGCTTAGCCATAGGTCAATTGTGTTTTAGACACGCGGAATGGTGATTGAGTGCGACCTGGATACATGTTAGTGGTGAGATATTTTTCCAATAAATTGGTTGTGCCAGAAGAATAGCGTGAGAACTTTATTATATCTGGTCTCTCTGTATCATCTCATTGAGCGAGTAGTACAAATTTAGACATAAGAGGAATTTAGCGTTTTTCAACATTTATGTGAGGACGAGATACGTTTGGAAAACTCTTGAAAACTCTAGTGTGGATGGAGAGCATTTTGAAGCGAAAAAGTTGTTTTCAAATGTATCCAGATTAATGTAGACAAAGCCTCTGTCTGTTAATTCTTTAATAGACCTCAGTCTTTATGTGTGCGTCTGGTAATAGTAGTAGCAGCGGTAATTGTTTAAAAGTGCCTTTATGGAGTGAACTCTTTCCTTCTAATCAGAAGCATATTTACGTACTAGCATACTCGCCTCAGAAGAATCCTCAGGAATGCTAGGCAGTAGCGCTCACACTTCCTTTTACTTTCCACTTCACATGTCATTGCATCCTTCTAAGAGAGCCATTTACAGCTGATTAAAGTCCGACATCAAAGCAGCCGGTGTGGCTGTCACTCAGGATTCCCTCTTCGAATGTGTGTGTATTTACCTGGGCATTGTTCAATGAAATGCATCCTGATGCCTTTAAGTGGAACTATACAGTACTTTGCTGTATAGGGTTTGGCTCGGTAATCTGAGAGGCACTAGTTAGTTAATTTCTTGATTGGCCTTTCCTCATTGCCTGGCAGTGAGTCAGACGCAGAAATGCGCTCTCATGGTGAGAGTTTTTAATCATCCATGCTCTGTGAGGAGAGGAACTGGCATTCAAGAAACTCTTACCTCATAATAAAATGTGTTATAAATGATTCCCCATTACAATCGCTCATGTTATTAATAAACCTCTCAGGTCTGGCTTTCTTAAAACAGATTTTATTACCCTTCAGTCGGAGTCCAAACTAGCGGAGGCGCTTGCGTGCTGTTCTTTGCAGGGCTAGGGATTCTAAGTGAGTTGAAAAGGCAAGGGATTTTATTTGATCCATGTCCCCAATAATCACTAAGTGTATTCAGCATGGACTTAATGTGATTCATAGGCGGTACTCATTAAAATATATATTGTATTTACAGTAAATCATTTGAATTCATTGTGTGCCTTTAGCTCTGTTCCAAAACCTAGTGAGCTACCTATCTAGACAGCATCTTAAGGTTGGTATCTTAAAGGGATACTCCACCCAAAAATGAAAATTCTGTCAACATTTACTCACCCTCAAGCTGTTACAAACCTGTATGAGTTTCTTTCTTCTGCTTTCGGTACTTTCCTGTTTTCCGGACCCCACCATATACAATTTAGGAACTATAGTCATCCCTAATTGGTCTTAACCCCAGTGACGGGTAGGTTTAGGGGTGGGGTTAGGGGTAGGACATCGTCCCTGATTGGTCTTAACCCCAGTGACGGGTAGGTTTACTGGCGGGGTTAGGGCTAGGCCATCGTGGGGTCCGGATCCCACCATATACCATTTAGGAACTAAAGTCATTCCTGATTGGTCTTAACCCCAGTGACGGGTAGGTTTAAGGGCGGGGTTAGGGGTAGGCCATCGTCCCTGATTGGTCTCAACCCCAGTGACGGGTAGGTTTAGGGGCGGGGTTAGGGGTAAGCCATCCTGGGGTCCGGATACCTCCATATACCATTTAGGAACTATAGTCATCCCTGATTGGTCTTAAATCCAGTGACGGGTAGGTTTAGGGGCGGGGTTAGGGGTAGGCCATTGTCCCTGATTGGTCTCAACCCCAGTGACGGGTAGGTTTAGGGGCGGGGTTAGGGGCAAGCCATCGTGGGGTCCGGATACCTCCATATACCATTTAGGAACTATAGTCATCCCTGATTGGTCTTAAATCCAGTGACGGGTAGGTTTAGGGGCGGGGTTAGGGGTAGGCCATTGTCCCTGATTGGTCTCAACCCCAGTGACGGGTAAGTTTAGGGGCGGGGTTAGGGGTAGGCCATCGTGGGGTCCGGATAACAGGACAGTACCCTGCCTTCTTCTTCAGTTGGCTCTTAGCTTAGCAACATGTTAACATAAAACTCTTTTGGAGTTGGCCACTAATTAGGTTCAATTTGAGTTAGGATGCTGCCATACAAAGCATCTACCTTTACAGCAGGTCAGCTCAATATTTTCTAGAACAACCATAAACAGTAGGGGGGAAATTTGCATTTGGTGACGCTGAGAGCAAAACAATAGCAGCAGCGAACATACCCTTTGTTTATTTCTTCCTGGCCTGATGCAAACATAATGGGGGATGCAAATTGATAGGGAGTCGGCCGTAATTGCAGACTCATTGTTAATCACAGTGCATTCAGACATGTTTTAAAAGTAGGTTAAGGCAGTTGTGTGTGTCTTTTTGAGTGATGAAATACTTGAGAGGTTTTTGATGAATGTGATGGAGGTCTTGTTGTGTGTGTCTATGTTAGACCAGCAGACCTCATTAAGGGTTGCTTTAATGAACACGGCCTCAGTAACAAGAACAATGGGCACTTGTTGCGATCACGTCTGACAGTCTGCTGTGTGTGTGTGTGTGTGTGTGCGCTTGCAGCTGTAATGCCACTCAAGTCTGTGACAGGCGTCTGCCAGACCACCGCGGATAATAACGGGCCTCCATTAGGCCAGGTTAGACTTAATGATCGGGAATTGAGTCGCGGTCGCCCGGGCACTTCTGAAACGCTGTAGCGAGTCATTCAGGATATATGTCAACACAACCAATCGCAGCCCTCTGAATGGGTGCTTGTGTGTGGCATAGGTGTGTAAAAGTGTGCAAGACGGCGGGCCAATGTCGTCTCGGAGTAGCTCCATTGATGCTTGGGTTTGTGAAGTAATCTCATTTCCAGTTCAGCTATTAGCTATGATGAGGGAACTTGAAACCGCCCCATTGCTCCAATATTCAATTATTTACAATTTCATGCTTGCCTGAAATTTGTGTTTTTCTTGTAAATGTAAAGATTATGCAGCAGGAGTCCTTTATGTTGAACTCTGAGGTAATGATTTATGCACCTTTTTTCCTTAAAAGGGTTTGTACGCTGTTGCAGGGTGAGGGTATATTGAGTTGAGCTGCATGACGGAACGCTTTCTAGGCTTAACTGTGGCAATATTTCACTCGACTAAAATAGAGGAATTTATCATAAAGCTTGCAAAGTCTTCCAAAGCCGAGTAAATATAAGTGACTGTGTGTTTGTTCGAGAGAGAGAGAAAGAGAAAGAAAAAGAGAGATTTTTCTTGGAACTGGCAGTTACAGCCACATTGAAAGAGGTTTTCCTGAGCGAGCCCTGTGGCACTAAACATAGCCATGGCGAATTTACCACACAATGTCTTAAATGCGACAACGTGGCCGGTATGACTGAGGTTCAGTGTGCATGTGCGTAATACCTGAGTCCTCATACAGTTAAGTGTCCGTGGGGGCCACACAGTGCTCAGCCCCTGACAGCGCTGGCCTGGAGCCATGCTAATAATAACAGCCAGCAGAAATATGCACAGAAGAGGGGAGATCTGGTAGCGTAGCTGGAAGAGAGAGGAGAGGGGCACGGGAAAGGGTTCTGCACTCACACAAGAATGTGTCATCTAAGGAGTCGCATAGTACAACATATTCCTCCGCGAACATGCATATCTGTGCACTTGTATGGTATAGGTCATGGGGCCCTATTTGAACAATTTGAAACGCAAGTATCAAGCGTGAAGCGCAAGTAACTTTGTGGGCGGGTCTTGGGTGCTGTTGCTGTTTTACCGGCGGGATAAATGACTCTTGCACCCGACGCGAGTTTAAAAGGGGTTGGTCTGAAATAGCTTCATTATTCATAGGTGTGGTTTGGGCGTAACGTCAAATAAACCAATCAGAGCGTCATCCAACATACCTTTAAGACAGGTGCGCATGTTGCATGGCGGATTGTTATTAATATGGCGGATTTGCCAGGAGCGTTCACAGCCGAGGGGACCGTCGTTCTTGTCAGGGCAGTGAAAGACGTGAAGAAGTGACGTTGTATGGGGATGGGAGAAACCACCCAAATCAGCGTCGGTTAAACATTATACACATATGTGTCTTGCCACTATTGGGCAAACAGGTCTGATCCGTCATTAATACAATTAGCCTGAAAAATTTGGGTAAATGTGTAAGCTAGATTTAGGCCTACATTGTTTTACATCTTCATGGACACCACAATGATTTCCCTAATGTGTTAATATTTTTCCTTGTTATGATGTATGATTTGCAAAAATAAAAACTGCTGCATCTGTGTTGATGAGAGAATCAAAGTGTATTCGCGTTGTGCCCCCGCTACATTATGGCCAAGCATGCGCGCTTAAAATAGCATTATAAACAACGCGCAACGCGTCACTGACTTTAGACCAGATTTTTTCTGGTCAGTGGCGGAGTTGTTTTCTGTAAGTGTAAAATAGCACCAGGGATTGTTTGCGCCGAAACACGCCTCCTTTTTGTGCCGACCCGCCCAGGGAGCGCAAGCTCATTTCCTAGTTTAGCGACGTGTGTTTGGAGGGAAAAGCCTGCTTTGCGTAGATGCAAAATAGGAATGATACATGATGCGTCAGTGTACAAAGTCATTTGCTCTGGGTGCAAGATAGGGCCCATGGTGTGTGTGTAGGTACACCTTACTAGTACTGTGTTGGACAACACTTTTGCCTTCAGAACTACCCTTAATTCTTCATGGCATAGATTCACCAAGGTGATGGAAACATTCCTCAGTGATTTTGGTCTATAATGACAAGATATCTCCCATTCCACCACATCCCAAAGCTGCTCTATTGGATTGAGATCTTGGAAGGGCATTTGAGTTTATTGAACTTATTTGAGATGTTTTGAGCTTTGGGGGATAGTTGCTGACCATCACCAACTATACTGTAGCATTTAAACTATGCCAAGGTTTTCCAAGAAAATATACCCCACACCATTTCACCACCAACAGCAGCCTGAACCGTTGATTCTAGACATGTTGCTTCATGTTGCTTACGCCAAATTCTGGCCCTACCATCTGAATTTACCTTCCCTTGTTGATTCAGCAGTGACCCTTTGTTAAAACGTCAGTGCTTGTGTTCTGAGGGTTTGCTCACAACATACGGTTCCTCCTCTCAAACTCCCGAATGGTGCATCCTTGAGTAATGACTGCCAGTGGGGTCATCCAGCCCGAAGCATAATCTTATTTCTGCTATCTCTTCTGAGGAATGCAACGCCCTTCATTTTTCAGAAAATTATCATCAATTAATTCTCTTAAAATCTCGTGCACTAAAGAAGAGCACATTCCATTGTCTGAATTCTGGGCTATAAAACGGCCACACTGATAGATTAATAGTGATGGAATGGAAAACTGGATGGAAAAATGTCACTAGCCATGCCGATAACTCTCCTCAAGGAGGAAATGTTTTCGCACAGTTCCGAGACATAACAAATGATACATAAACAAATGACATGACTGAAGTTGGTTTCTGAGCATGTTGCATTGCTTGAAAGCCATTACATGGAGTATACGCTTCATGCTTTTGGCTTAAGGCACAACAGGAAGATATTTCTCCCATAGTGATGTTGAGCAGGGCCTTAAATCACTCCGGTGGTTTTAACTATATTTTTTCTTTCAGTTCTTTTGCCATTCTTGTGAGCAGAATTCGTTCGACACATTTTACAAGACACATCAGGAACTTCTTAGCTTTATGAGAAATACATTTTTTATGTTCCATGAAATGTTCCAGCAAGCTGTAACGTATACAGGAGAGACTGCAACGTAGGGTTTTGTTAATTGTGAGAGAAAAAATGAGCGGCTAAATGCAGCTTTCTCCTAAATGAGGCCCTCATGCTAGGCCAAATGTAGTATGTAATTGATATTTAGCAAAGCCTGATGTTTTCAATACCTTATTTTGGTGTAGATCGTGTCCTTTTGGTGTCCTTTGAGGGATATATTTCCTAAAAAATTCATACTGTGTTGCGTAATGAAAATTAAAGCAAATTGGGTCTGTCCAAAATATCAAAATGCACACAAAAAACAATATGTTCTTTATATTACAAGTCTTTTGAAGTCATGCAGTAGCTTATTGTGACGAACAGACCAAAACTAAAGTTTCACTCCTCTCTAGCTCTAGCATTGATGTCTCAAGACCAAAGTGAGACCAATGATGTCAGCATAACATTTTTGTTGTTTATCCAACTTTAATAGTTTATCGCTTCTGTGAAAGGGAAGATTATCAGTGGGTATCAAATAAAATGTGGGCTTGTTAATCCTACAAAGTTATCATATGACTTAAAGGAGTAGTTCACTTTAAAAAAAAAAAAAACCTTTGCTGATAATTTACTCACCCCCATGTCATCCAAGATGTCCATGTCTTTCTTTCTTCAGTCAAAAAGAAATTAAGGTTTTTGATGAAAACATTCCAGCTTGACTGACCCAGAGAATATAAATGGAAAAAGAGCAGCCACTTTCTTCAGAAATTCTCCGGAAAAAAAGTCACAGTGGTTTTGAACGACGTAACGGATGAGTAAAGCATGAGTTAATTTTCCTTGCAACGATTTCTCAATTGTCAATATATGATATAGCTTAGCCTACACAATCGCTTATATAGAAAACTATCTCAGATGACATAACACTGAGCTCATCAGGTCCAAACCTCGATGAATGAATGCTTAAACCCTTAAGTGTTGGCAGGCGTCTAGTTTCATGCTTTTGTGATTTGAACAGGTCATGAAAAACGTTACATGTGATGATAAGGAAGCTAAAAATGAGTTTTGCTTCATTTCTTTTGCATCACATGCAGCATAGACCGTGAAGCACAGATCAAAAGCTGTTCTGCCTCAAAGGTTCAAGGCGCTTTCTGTCACGGCCATCTTCGTGGCTGAAACGTTGGATATTTGGACAAGAATCTTTTTTTCCACTCTGGTCTCTCACAGTTATGTAAGAAGAGACGCAGCTCAAAGCTTAAACCACTCAATCTTGGACAAAAATTCTGAGAGGGAAAATCTTTTTGTCTTGTGTGCCGTTGTTGTTGGGGATAGTGTAGAAGAGGGTTTGTGTGTGGTTAGGTATGTTTTGTGAGCAAGTTTGTTTGCTGCTGCTCGGACATCACGCAGCGCTATCATTCGCTCTGTGGAGTGCAGATAGAAGTCCGTTCACTCGCTCTCTGTGGTCAGTGTGTTTGAATACGAGGGCTCTATCTGTCTACACAGCATGTGAAACCCTTGGGTTTTTCTTTTTTTTTGTGTGTGTTGCTTACGGGAAAGAGATCTTTTTTCCTACCATATTTGGTCATGTGGAGCCAAGCCAATAGGCAGCAGACGTTTGATGCCGTACAAGCATCTCAGTTTGGCCTTTTCCCTCTTGCTCTCTTTTTTTTTTTTGTAGGACCTTGCATGCCGATACTGGCTGATAGTGGTGCGATCTTTGGACGTGCATGAGAGGACCATTTAAAATCAGCATTTTAAAAAATGCATAGCATGAAAGCTTCTCTGCACCTGAAATGGATTTCCAGAAGCACAGCTGCTGTTGTGCGGAAATAAATGGCCCTGGGTTTAATGAGTTAATGCCTATGAAAATTGCCCATTCAAAAACGGAAACAAAACATTTTTTCCGACATCTTAAACGCATGTGCTTCACATTTCTCTTGTTAATTTCTCTAAAAAATGGAACATTTAGGGTGATTCATTTTTAGTGTCGCGAACCAAATTTAGTGTAGCGATCCAAAAGTTTTACGTAGGTCTTTTAATAAGAAATAATAATAGGTAAAGTGTATTTAAAACATTTTTAGTTTAATGAAAAGTTATTTATACATATAGTGCTGTCAAACGATTAATCGCGATTAATCGCATCCAAAATAAAAGTTTGTGTTTACATAATATATGTGGGTGCACTGTGTATAATTTTTTTGGTATATATAAATACACATGCATGTATATTTAAGAAAAAAAATATTTATATATGATATAAATTATATATAAATCTATATACATGAAAATATTTCTTAAATATATACAAGCATGTGTGTGTATTTATATATATATATATATATGTAAAATAATTATACACAGTGCACCCACATATATTATGTAAACACAAACTTTTCTTTTGGAATGCGATTAATCGCGATTAATCGTTTGACAGCCCTATTATAATACCTATTTTATAGAATTGAGAATTTTATTTTAAACAATATATGGATTGTAAAAATAACTATTCATATAATGTTTAAAACAGTAATTGCCATATATTTGTGAATATGTTGCATACCCAGCTGGTATAATTTCCCCAAAACATTTCGGTTAAACATCAAAGAGTGAGATGCTTCTAATGTTTTCTTATTGACATTTACTCTGTAATTGCATGGCATTGTGGGTAATTGAGCGGTTTAAGACATATTTGGTGTTTTGAGCAGGTAACTGTAGACCAACTGGTTGAGAATGATTCAGAGGACATGCAGACGTGTCGGGGAATGCGATCCATTGTCTGGGAATGCAGGAATCTCCTTTTCCAACCTCAAGTGGAAATTCAATGACCGAGGCCTATTTTTTGCCCTTGCTTGAATTTTTGATCCCCTCCCTCCCATTTTAAAAACCTAAGGGATAATGTACAGTCAGCGGGTCATTATCGCAAAATAAACCCTGATGTGGTTATCAGAATCCCGACACAAAGCCAAGGTGTCTGCTATCACCCTGAAAGGGTTTATTTTGCTATAATGACTGGCTGACTGTACATTTATCTTAATTGCATTTCAATTTATTTGGCAGATGCTTTATCCAAAGCAATTTCAAATTAAGGTATAGATATATATTTACCATTTGTGTGCAACGGAAGAGCAACAAATTCAGGTTAGGTAGGTTGCGTACCAACCAAATTTTCTTCTCTCTCCTCATTTCTCTTCAGAGCTTCTTCTTTTCACAGTGACAGCCATGAAAAGCAGTTGCTGCTCTTCCTGCCAAAATATCTACTGGATTTATAGCGGCACATCCTGCTCTTTTTCTCGCTCTGTCTATGTCTCTCTCCATGTCTTTTCTTACTTAATCTCTCATTCCTTCTGTTTCTTCTCTAAGGCCCTAGCCATAAATGTGTTGATGCATCAGAGAGTCCAAGCTGAGCTTTTGGTTACGTGAAATCAACCTTCAATAAGCCAAACATTGCCAAAGTAATCAAACCAGCATTTGTGCATAAGGTTGTATTACCAACTCAAACACTCCCAGCTAGGGATGTCTCGACATTGCAGGGCTGGTGTCCTTCCGTACGACAAGAGTTGCAGGATTTTTATCCCATTTTCCAGATTTAGATTTTTCTTTCGCTTTATTTGCTTGTGGATGATATTTCATATGTGAAATCACCATTAAAAGAGGACAATTGTTCTGCTTTTGTTAACAATACCATCAGAGCGCAAATTATACAGTGATTTTGTTTTTAAAGACATCGCTGTGTAACTGTTTATGTTAACCTAATACAAAGATTTGTTGTGTACTGAAACAAACGAAAATCTGCTACTAGCTACAAAGTAAGCATATATTTATAAGCCAGTATGTATTCTGACTAACTTCTAATCTACATTTTGTGGTTAAATGTTGTTTGAAAATGCTGTTGAACACACAGTATATGTAAAAAAAAATTATATGTACTTTTAAGACCCCCAGAATCTTTAGTTTTGACTTGCTTTTGTCTACCTGTTATTAGGGAGGTCAGACCCAGATTATCCCCTATAATTTGCACACTATGTCTCATCTGGATTTAATTTATAAGTAATTCCACATTTGGTCTCTATCAGAGAAAGTTTAATTTCCCTTGATCTGTCAAAACGTAAAGACAAACAAACTCAAGTGTCAACTTTAATAATTTTAATGATAATGCTAAATGATATCCATTCAAATAGTCAAAAATAAGACTTTGCTGTTAGTGACTTGAGGACCAAAATTTTGGCAAACTGCTCCAAACCATAATTTTTCTCTCTAAAGTCTCTGAAACACTGCAGGTTGTCTGACCTTCAGCACATAAACACAACTGTGTTAATGGGGATTGTTGGCCCGTCACATAGAGTTGTTGGTATATTGTACATGAACCTGGTGCTGGAGCCCTGCTATTACTGTCCTGACACGGTCCTGAGATCTACGGTCGTGTGCCGGCCAATCATTCACCCGGCTTTATGGGACAACTTCGGCTGGCTTCCAGTCACTTTTATTGGTGTCTCAATTTCCTGCGCATCTCTGGAAGCACACACAACCATAATTCTGCCATGGGTCTGTAGGTTTGTCATCACTGACACAGACAGACAGACCGATGTGTACAGCCGTATACATTTCATTCTCCTAGCTCAGGTTCATTTCACAGAGACCTGCGTTCCCTCTTTGATCCCTTTATTTCTCTGCAGCCTGTTGAGTGAACAGCACTCTCAAAATATGGCATGAGAATTCTCTCTCCTCTTCTCTCCTGTCTCTTGGTTTGTTCTTATCCGCTCAGTGACTGGGATTTTTGAATTTCTAACTACGTGTATTTGTTGGATCTTTAAAGTCCCTGTAAAGTAAAAATTAAGTATTTGTTCGGAGTTTGTCACACCACAGAAAAATGTGTTATTAGCCATCCAGCCAAAATTTAATGATAAAAAAAGCATAAAATAAGCTATCAAAATCTTGGAAAAGTGAGCACTCAAACGCTGGGGTCCGCTGGCTGTGCTGAAACCACGCCCACTCGCGGGAAAGGTGCCGACGACGGTGATATTAGGTCATCCTGCTTTCAGGATGGAGGCCGAGGCGTGAGATAGTCGGTTCGGCCCCGTTCACCAGTAACAGCGGATTATCAGTGAATCCCAGTTGTCTCCGACGAAAGTTCGTAGCATTTCCATGTCAAAGGCATAGCTAACTAGCAAACTGTAGGCTTTAGTAACTAATAGTGCTGGCAGTAACTCGCGATTGAGCGTCAAACTGATGCGAATGTGCTCTATTGTTAGGGGAGGGGCCAGCCTCAGTGTGTCATTAAGTAGGGGCGTGTCCACGAGCTCAGTGGCTTCAGTGCGTCATCAAGCAGGGGCGTGTCCACGAGCTCAGGGGCTTCAGTGCGTCATCAAGCAGGGGCGTGTCCACGAGCTCAGGGGCTTCAGTGCGTCATCAAGCAGGGGCGTGTCCACGAGCTCAGGGGCTTCAGTGCGTCATCAAGTAGGGGCGTGTCCACAAGCTCAGGGGCTTCAGTGCGTCATCAAGTAGGGGCGTGTCCACGAGCTCAGGGGCTTCAGTGCGTCATCAAGCAGGGGCGTGTCCACGAGCTCAGGGGCTTCAGTGCGTCATCAAGTAGGGGCGTGTCCACAAGCTCAGGGGCTTCAGTGCGTCATCAAGTAGGGGCGTGTCCACAAGCTCAGGGGCTTCAGTGCGTCATCAAGTAGGGGCGTGTCCACGAGCTCAGGGGCTCCAGTGCGTCATCAAGCAGGGGCGTGTCCACGAGCTCAGGGGCTTCAGTGCGTCATCAAGTAGGGGCGTGTCCACAAGCTCAGGGGCTTCAGTGCGTCATCAAGTAGGGGCGTGTCCACAAGCTCAGGGGCTTCAGTGCGTCATCAAGTAGGGGCGTGTCCACAAGCTCAGGGGCTTCAGTGCGTCATCAAGTAGGGGCGTGTCCACGAGCTCAGGGGCTTCAGTGTGTCATCAAGTAGGGGCGTGTCCACGAGCTCAGGGGCTCCAGTGCGTCATCAAGTAGGGGCGTGTCCACGAGCTCAGGGGCTTCAGTGCGTCATCAAGTAGGGGCGTGTCCACAAGCTCAGGGGCTTCAGTGCGTCATCAAGTAGGGGCGTGGCTCCAGTGCGTCATCAAGCAGGGGCGTGTCCACGAGCTCAGGGGCTTCAGTGCGTCATCAAGTAGGGGCGTGTCCACAAGCTCAGGGGCTTCAGTGCGTCATCAAGTAGGGGCGTGTCCACAAGCTCAGGGGCTTCAGTGTGTCATCAAGTAGGGGCGTGTCCACGAGCTCAGGGGCTCCAGTGCGTCATCAAGTAGGGGCGTGTCCACAAGCTCAGGGGCTTCAGTGCGTCATCAAGTAGGGGCGTGTCCACGAGCTCAGGGGCTCCAGTGTGTCATCAAGTAGGGGCGTGTCCACGAGCTCAGGGGCTCCAGTGCGTCATCAAGTAGGGGCGTGTCCACAAGCTCAGGGGCTTCAGTGCGTCATCAAGTAGGGGCGTGTCCACAAGCTCAGGGGCTTCAGTGCGTCATCAAGTAGGGGCGTGTCCACGAGCTCAGGGGCTTCAGTGAGTCATCAAGTAGGGGCGTGTCCACAAGCTCAGGGGCTCCAGTGCGTCATCAAGTAGGGGCGTGTCCACGAGCTCAGGGGCTTCAGTGCGTCATCAAGTAGGGGCGTGTCCACGAGCTCAGGGGCTCCAGTGCGTCATCAAGTAGGGGCGTGTCCACGAGCTCAGGGGCTCCAGTGCGTCATCAAGTAGGGGCGTGTCCACAAGCTCAGGGGCTTCAGTGCGTCATCAAGTAGGGGCGTGTCCACAAGCTCAGGGGCTCCAGTGCGTCATCAAGTAGGGGCGTGTCCACGAGCTCAGGGGCTCCAGTGCGTCATCAAGTAGGGGCGTGTCCACAAGCTCAGGGGCTCCAGTGCGTCATCAAGTAGGGGCGTGTCCACAAGCTCAGGGGCTTCAGTGCGTCATCAAGTAGGGGCGTGTCCACGAGCTCAGGGGCTCCAGTGCGTCATCAAGTAGGGGCGTGTCCACGAGCTCAGGGGCTTCAGTGCGTCATCAAGTAGGGGCGTGTCCACAAGCTCAGGGGCTCCAGTGCGTCATCAAGTAGGGGCGTGTCCACAAGCTCAGGGGCTTCAGTGCGTCATCAAGTAGGGGCGTGTCCACAAGCTCAGGGGCTCCAGTGCGTCATCAAGTAGGGGCGTGTCCACAAGCTCAGGGGCTCCAGTGTGTCATCAAGTAGGGGCGTGTCCACAAGCTCAGGGGCTTCAGTGCGTCATCAAGTAGGGGCGTGTCCACAAGCTCAGGGGCTCCAGTGCGTCATCAAGTAGGGGCGTGTCCACAAGCTCAGGGGCTCCAGTGTGTCATCAAGTAGGGGCGTGTCCACGAGCTCAGGGGCTTCAGTGCGTCATCAAGTAGGGGCGTGTCCACGAGCTCAGGGGCTTCAGTGAGTCATCAAGTAGGGGCGTGTCCACGAGATCAGTGGCTCCAGTGCGTCATCAAGCAGGGGCGTGTCCACCAGCTCAGGGGCTTCAGTGCGTCATTGAGCGTCATTTAGCCCCGCCTAAAAATCCGGAAAATGGCAATGGTGAAAAACTGTTTAACTGTTTAGTACTTCACAGTTCACAGTCTTTGTAATATGTTTTAGCAATACATTCCTAACATTAATAATGCGACTTTAAGGGTAAGGAGGCATATTGAGGATTAAACTGATTAATACAATAACATTCCTTGAATACTACATAATAAAGTACTGTGTGAGAATATATTTAGTGAATCCAGATGGAAAAGCAGGCTGCACATAGCTGACATACCTGTCTTTTAATGAGGTGGCAGGTGAGTGAGGTGTGTGTGCTCTGATAGGCTGCTGACACTGCAGATTTTTGGGATACCTTCCTGCACCTGGCTGCAGTTCACCCTCTCACACGACCTCAAAAACGTCCCACTTTTTAACAAGGCCTGAAAACGTTTAATTTTTTCCTAGCATTGACTTCTAAAAATGTTGACGTAGCCCATTCTTACATGTTCTTAAAGGCATCATTAAATCCAAATTTACTTTATTATGTGTTACTGTATGTTGTTTCACAGAAAAAGTGAAACTTTACAATCTCACATCAAAATCCAATAATAACCTTAACTACTTTTTATTTTCTGCAAATACGTCGTTTTAAAGAATGTGCTGCGAAAGCCATGTTGATGTTAATATGAATTTGGAATTGTCCCATTTGTTTGTTTACTTTGGCTGCAGGGTATACACATCTTCCTTTTATGGACTAGTAGTGCAGTCAATACAAGTGCACGTCATGACATTTTGATGGTTACACATACAGTACTTCTTCCTGTAGGAAAAAGGCCATTTTATCTGGTTCTTAATACCACATTGTTTCATGGTGAAATGTACACCACATTACAGTAAAACGCTTTTTAATGCAACATGTCTACGCAGCTCCTCCATTTGTTAAAATCTTGGCCAGAGAAGACGGTCTGAATCCTCCTCCTACGCCAGACTCCCGCTGCGGCCGCGGAGAGTGTGTTAGCATAAACTCTGATAGCGAAGCCAGTCGATGTTAATGGACCTATATTGACAGACATGCAAATAAGGGTGATGGTTTATGTTGGCAACGCTCCGCTCTTTTCTTGAGCCGTAAATTTAGTCTCTCTCAAGTTGTCCAGAGTGGCTGAGGTCCAAAAGACGGTGGGTGGTAGATCCAAACATTTAGTTATTTAATCCTTTTGGCAGTGGGGTTGTGGATCACATCAGCTTTGGCTCTGGTTATAAAGAACAGTCTTTACCTCAACATTTATCTCAGCGAACTACGAGCATCTAACTAATGGTAGATTGTTAAGGCTAAGTGTGTTGACATTAATGAGTTTGTAATTATTTTTTACTGCGAAGCGGGTACGAGGAATTGCTTGCGGTCAGAGGTGGAAACTCTGCTACAGTGCATTATTGATTTATGAGTGCGTGTTATTTCAAATAAAATAAAAAATATCAAAATGTAAAAAAAAAAAAAAACATATTTCTCATTGTTTTATTCAAAAAGTATTTGCAAATGTTTCATGTTGACATGATTTCCAAAGCCATTTTAACTAAATCCCACACATTGTTTGAATCCAAATTTGGGTCAAATATGGACAAACCCAAATGTTGGGTTAAAAATGTAATTTCAAATTTTAACCCAACTTTTTTTCTTTCTAATGCAACTTTTTAATTGCATTAAACCAACATTTGGGTTTGTCCATATTTGACCCAAATTTGGGTTGAAACAACCCAGCATTTTTTAGAGTGTGAGGACCGTTTCCCGTCTGCCATCGTTTTTAGTTTTCTTCATTAGTTGCTCCCTTTTCCCCACATAGTTTAAAGAGAATCAAAGCTGCGTCGTTCGTGTGGTTTGGCACAGGCATGCGTGTGTACGTTCGCGAGCTAGAGAACATCACAGACGGAGGCTCTAAGACTGCATTCCCATGGGTCATTGCTGTGATGAGCTTTGATGAAGGGTTAAGCACTGCACTTATGAGGAACATAGTAATTTACCAGGTGAATGTGTTATTACAGCCATTACAACGCGTGCTCTCTAGACAGGAGGCGTCTCCCTGCTTGTTGGGGGAAGCCAGACCCCCGTTATGAAACATTCAAGAGGGAAAAAGTGCAACGACACGAATCTATGGACGCCTAGGAGGCTTGTACGCTAGCTGTAGCCGCACACGGGTGGTCCTTGAAAGGAAGAGGCAAATCCGTTTCCACATTCTCTCTCTGAAGACAGGGCCTTATTGTCAGTTGTGCACGGCGCTAGACTAGCACACGCCACCAAAACACAAACACAACCTGAATTTCAATCGTAAATTTAGTATGTGAGGTCAGCATCATCGCTGCGAGAGCGTGATTCAATTTGAGTTGATCGTACACAGTTGTGACAGTTTTATTGAGCTGAGTCAGTGCTGTTTGCTCAAGGGCTCAGATATGAAGAGCAGCCATGCTCCTGCAAACAGAAGATCCTGCTAAAGATAGACCGCATTCCTGCGGTTCGCGAATGCAGGCACATCGGTTCTGCCAGATAAGGAAGATCGGCTCGATCTCTTGCTCTCCACTTCTCACTCGCATTCCTTGCTTTCCCTCTCCCGCTGTTGTTTTTGTTTTGTCCATTTTTTTCTCTCTCTCCCTCCCTCTCTCAGCATTATGTGAATATGGAGGAGGGGTTCGGGAGGAGAGGTGTTTCCTGTCTCTGCTTCTCTTGTGTGTGTGTGTGTGCATTTGTGTCCAGCAGTAACAAAAAGTGATGTTGCTAACTTTTTAGTAGCAGGACAGTTAAGCATTGCTAAAAAGTGTTTACTTTCCAACAACCAGCCACATTTCTCAGTAGAAAATTGCTATTTTTTTTTTCTGAGGCAATAATCAAACAGGCTGTCACTCAAGTAGCATTTTTGCTGGGTCGTTTATGTAAATAAAGTGGTTCGAAAAATATTTTACGCTATTTCCACTTGGATTAAGTGTATTTGCTTAAAAAATTGTTTGGTGAGATTGAAAATATCAAATTCATAGAATCTGATAATATTTTAACAATATTCACTTACAATTTTACTTTTATACGAATAACTATTTTTTTTTAGGTCTGTCAAACGATTAATCGCGATTAATCGCATCCAAAATAAAAGTTTGTGTTTATATAATATATGTGGGTGCACTGTGTATAATTATTTTGTATATATGTAAATACACACACAAGCTTGCATATATTTAAGAAATATTTTCATGTATATAGATTTACATATATAATTTATATTATATACAGTATAAATATAAATATTTTATATATAAATATTTTTTTTCTTATTTTTTTTTAAAAATATAATAATTATACACAGTGCACCCACATATATTATGTAAACACAAACTTTTATTTTGGATGCGATTAATCGTTTGACAGCCCTACTATTTTTCTATTCAATCCTGTCTGTAGTTTTTCTATTTTTCACTATTTGTTCTTTTCTGTTACAACTTTAGTGCAATAATAAAAATTAGAATAATATATGAGTTCTGCTACTGTGTTTAATTCTGGTTGTCCTATTTCACTTATTTTCAGTTATTTTCCACCTATTTCTTGTGATAGCTTGAAAAATATTGCCCCTTTAAATATCTTCAATGTAGTTAGCTACTTTTTATTAGCTAATAACTTTTTTTTAACCTACAAATCAAGCAAAAAGTGTTTTCATTTTTAAACATGCATTCCGCAAGCGAATCCCAGCTAACCAGCAACAGTGCCGTGATCACAAAAGAGAGGGAGGGAACGAGAGAAAAAAAAGGGAAGGAATGGAATGGGCAATAATTGGGAGTCGGGAAGGGAAAGAGCGAGAGAGGGACAGTGTCGGAATGGGAGAGCGAGAGAGAGAAAGGAAAAGGGGGAGAGAGGGAGGAGGCAGACCCGTCGGCCGTGATTGTGAGTTTGCACCATAATGGGAGGGAGAAAAATGGAGGAAAGTAGGGAGGGTGAAAAAATGGGAAAGGAAGAGGCCGGCTTTGGCCCAGCTGCAGCGAGAGAGAGAGAGAAAGAGCCTGAAATACTCTGAGCTGGAGTGTTATCGAGCTGGCGAGAAAGAGTGAATTTCTGCTATGTTTTGAAAGCTAAAATGTTCCAGAGGTCATCATCACTAAAGTGAAGGTAGGGTCACAGTGTTGAGATTAATGACAGCAGCTCTATATCTCCTGGGTGGCCTGGGTTCCTCCACTATGTACCCTGCAGTATATATATATTTAGTCAGAGTCTTTCTGCTTGACTGAGTGGACATCCTGTGCTAACATCTTTTCCTCACCCATTCTCTCTCCCTCTCTCTTTTTTTCTTCATTCTTTCTCTCCCACAATTTCCATTTTAAGTGGTATTATGAAAACAAACTTGTGATCTGTTTGATGTCGGGCTGAGAAAAGATCGACTGTAAATGTCTTGCATATGGGAATGCGTGATTTTTGTGAAAAGGTTAAGCAAATACTCACAGCAGCTGTGGAATCCAGACGTGCTCAACCATATTCAGTAACGCGGAGGATTCTGTGAGTTTATGTACGGTTCATGCGTGAGACTAAAAGACACACATGTTCTGTTGTTTTCCAGGGTCGTACTCTCAGGATTGAAGCATGGATGATGATTTCGAGCGGCGCAGGGAGCTCAGGAGACAGAAACGGGAGGAGATGCGTCTGGAAGCCGAGAGGTAACGCGGGCGTCCTTAATGCTCGCTTTGCACTGTAAACCCAGGGCTGTTAATGAGGTTGAGATCATCAGATTGATTGCACAGCCACTGCTTGTAAAGATTGTTCACCTTGCTCAAACATGACCGCTTGCAAACTGTGCGACTGCTCTGTGGCCAAATGAGTTTTTCTGCATTCGTGCAAGATTTAAAAATGCTTTTTAATGTGTTTTCAGAATCTTTTTTGGGGGGGGATTAAGCGAATGCTCGGTTTTATTCGATATTATTAAAGAAGGCAGTTGTGAAAAGGAATAGTTTGCCCAAAAACATCAGTTCTGTCATCTTTTATGAACCCTCAAGCTGAGACTCTTTTATCTGTGGAACGCAAAATACCAAGAATGGTGATGCTCTTTTTAATATACTGAAAGCAAACAGTATGTTTCCATCCATGGAGTAAAATTGAAATTGGACACAATTCAGTTGTTCAGACTCACTAACATTCTGGATTGCAAACTATTGGTTATTATTTTGGCGAGACCTGCAAATGGCAAATTCAGCCATGGCTCTTAGTTTTTTGTTTTGTGCATTCAAATACTATCGCGTTTACAATAGTGTAAGATTCATAAATGTATGCTCATTGCTCCTGCATGTATTTCCTACTTTCCTAACTCTTAAAGGGGTGGTTGATTGCAATTTCACTTTTTTCATTTTAAATAGTGCATGAACAGTATCTGCAAAGTTGCAGCGCTGAAAGTTCAATGTAAGCAGAGATATCGTCTTTTAAAAATCAGGAAGTTTAATGCCTACAGAAACGACACGATTGGGACTACAACGGGTTTTAGACGTCACTAACCCACACATTTGCATCAACCTCTCCCTCGTTGAAGTGTGTTTTGTTCATCCAGTTGTCAGGTCTTCTGTGTTCGGGCTTCCCACAGACGTAGTTCGTCAACAATGGATACAATTTATGTTTAATTATGTTCCTGAAAATTACAATCATAATTTAGCGCTCTTTACGGAAGACAGCTTCCAGAATCTCCACGAATTCAATGCCGGATTCAACAAGAAACTTTTACTAAAACATGAAGCAGTTCCAACTTTAAAACCAGAGGCAGCAGTTGTTGGGCCACTTAATTATTTTAAATGTATTTGCATGTGTAATTTCAGACGTAATGTTTTAGTTTTTTCCAATGTCATCACTGGCTTTATAGCCATTTAGTTATGCTATTTTGTGTCTACGACAAACGCGTACAAAACCTGAATTTGTATATGTACTAATTTTGTAAATGTATTTTTTATGTATATATATTTTATGACGTTATTTTTCGATTTGATCAAGAACGTAAACCAATGCCAATGCTGTTAATGTATATAGTAGTCTGTCAGTTCGATGCTATTGTGTAAAACAAACGTGTATAAAGTAAAAAAAAAATACATAGGCAAATTACCATTCAGAAATGTTTAGTAAGAGCCATGTGGTGAGGTTCTGCTTGCAACTTTGCCCGTAAAGGTAATGGGCGTTAACCATCCAGACAACGTGCAATAGAGTTTAGCCAATCACAACACACCAGGCCCAAACTAACCAATCTGAGCCCACTGCCTGTTTCTGAGGGAGTGGTTTCATAGACTCAGGAAGTCGACCGGTCGTTCAAATGACAGAGGAGAAAGCGGCTTACAATAAAGGTAAAGTTTATGAAAAATAAGACTTTTTAAAAAAGATAAACCACAAATACATGCTATATTGCATGCAAAGAAAAAAAGCAGTAAACCACCCCTTTAATCTTTCTTCTCATTGTGGGAAAAAAATTGAAATCACAATTTGTAAGTAATCACTGTTTTAATGCTTTTGTGGCCTAAAGATTGTGATCAGCTCCTTTTTCTTTTTCTGTGGTGATATTAAAGCAGAAATCTGGTGTTAACGTAACAAATAACAAACATCAACGGACTGGCACTTTTGCGAGCCGCTTGACCATTTAAGGCAAAGTGACGCTCCCGTTAAAAACTGGAGGCACTGACCCAAATATACATTTTGCATCAGACTAGATTATCTGTGAACACAGACAACAGCTGCAAACACAGACAACAGCTGTTTCTTGAACATTTATGCCCCTGTCAAAAAGAGTTATGGGTAATGGCTAATAATGCAAATCAAGCTTATTATCATACCAGGAGAGCACACGATTGCATGAATCAGCTCTACATCAATATCTTTCAGCAGCAATTATTTCTATTATCATTGGCTAGACCAGAGTAACTTGGTGTACAGTTAGTTTCGAGTGTCAGCTTCCCGTCTGCAACGGCTTTCCTGTTTCCTCCAACCGTGTTACCATGAAGCAGGAATGCTTTTCTTTTTTATGATTTAAGATATATGGGACATGTTTCACCTAATCGTAGGGCGGAAGCGTAAAGCTGATGACGCACAGATTAGGCACCATTATATTTTACAGCAGAGCATAAAACAAATGCTTTTTTTGGCTATATGTTATAAACCTCTGAAAAAGGTGGAATTGGGTTTCCTATGCCAAGTATCGCATTTGGCAGAAAGTTACAAATGAATCCCGTTCAGCTCTGCGACACAATGTGATCTTGTGTTTATGTTCTCGTGGAGAATTTGGCAAGCTCCTCTTTGCCTGCTCGAGTTAGTGATAAAAGATTAAAACGCTCTATTAAATTACTTTCATTATGCAAAGATGCTGTAACAATCAATATTTACTCGTTGGCGGTAATTGTACTAGTCAAAACCATGTGTCGTCCTGTGGGCCCCTTCCATTTCGGCCATCATCACTTTGCACGTCGTAGACAAAAGTCAGTTTTTGATGTACATATGATAAGCGTTGTCGCTTTGCCAAATGTCTCTTCATTAGAAGTGTTTACTGGCAGTGATTTAGGATGCGCTCCGTCTCCAGACGGTCCTCAGTGCAAGCAGAGGGACAGCGGGCAGGCAGATGTTGGCTCGGCGCTGATGTGGAGAAACAGAAAGTCCGATAACACATACACATGCAGGAGCAGCTTGGCATCCGAGTCCAGCTGCTTTTCCATCAGGCGATGATGGCTTGATGTGCGCCAGTCTTTTTCTTCTGGAAGACGTGCCAGTGTTTCATAAGTGTGCGAGAGAAGGAGGCTGTGTGTTCTGTCTTTTGTCTATACCGTATGCATTACTTTTAAAGCAGCTTTTCCCCCAAAATAAACGTAACAATACCTTTTTTTTTTTTTTTTTTTTAAAGGCCTTGTCCGCTCACAGTGGGTGCACCTATAGACCATTTCACAAGATGTAAACAACACTGGTCCAGAAGCACTTCCTGTTTCAGTTTTTTAACACTACATAAAAGCTGGGATAAAATACAATCAAAAAGTTAAACAAACATCTTTAAGATGCTTTCTTTACATGTGAAATAAAGAAAACAGTTACAAACTGAAACAGGAAGTGCTTCTGGACCAGTCTTGTTTACATCTTGTGAAATGGTCTATAAGCCTGTATCCTATTTTTCCTATTTTCTGTCGGGTCTGACTTTTCCCGCGCTGTCTGCGGATGTGGTGTCATGTTAAACGTTTCAGATCACTCTGCCACCACCGCTAATCAGCAAGCAGCCTACACTCGCAAGCAGAACACTTTATCTCAAACAATGTTCTTACCTCTGTAAACCAAATGTTGACCTCCTTGCAGCAGATGACTAGTGAAGTGTGCACGTAAAAGCGCACGTTGCGAGAGCAGTTCTGTGTTTTGGCCACAGGTGTCAGTCGCGAGTTTAACCCTTATGCTGCATTAGGGACATTTTTGGTCTTTTGCAGTTTAATTTCTTTGACCATTTTGGCTGTTTTAATGCAAATGGTATGAAATTTGGCAAAATTGTGACTTTTTGGATACATGTAAAAAATGTGATCCCATTTTGCAAAATATGTATAACACACACTGTGTAGATCAAATAGTAACACTCAGCACCATAAAGACCAAAAATGGCCCATTGAAACCCATTAAAACGTTGTTTAAATCTGAGGCTGTCAGTAATACATGAAACATGATTTTTGCACAAACATCCTTTCATTTTGAAGCAAAAGCATTATATTTGCATTATATAGTGTATTCCACCAGATGACGTCACTACATATTTATTCCCTATGGGTGGAAATGCACCTTATTTTAGGCAATAGGCAATGTTTAATAGGTGGCCATTTTTGGTCTCTAACGCGCTAAGTGGGATTTTTTGCAAAGTGGGACTGTGATAATCCAAATCTAAAGTTTTCTCTTTGCATTTAGTTTATTGAAAATAATTGATTTTTTGTGTTTTTTCCTCTTATACAAATCGATGGTTTCGCAAACAAAACTGGTAATTAAAGGGTTAAAATCCTGAAATTGAATACATTTTTGGTAGTTATGATGAGGACTGATGCTGGTTAAAAGATTTAACTTGGTAAAAGTGGAAAATAATAATAATATATAATATTTTAGGCAATGTTTAATATGTGGCCATTTTTGGTCCTTAATGCACTCAACGGTGTTAAAAATCTAATGCAGCACAAGGGTTAAATTTCAGGAAACGCATGTAGCCTCTTTAAGTTAACTCTAAAATGTGCTACACTTTCACATTAGATATGATGCAAATACAGCGTTCCCATAGACAAAACTGTCTGATGCTGATTGCGTAGAAGAATGTGTAAATGCATTTCTCAAAATCGCTAACTCCAATCTGATCGTCTGACTGCTATTATATTTCCAGGAGTCAAGATGTAGAGGCTTTGATCAGTTTGTTAGGAAACGTGTTTAAAGGGATAGTTCACTTTGAAATTAATTTTTGGTATGTTTTAGGCTAGCTTACCTCAAGGGCATCCAAGATGTAGGTGTCTTTGTTTCCGCAGTATTTTCAATTTTGATATTTTTATCAGTCATACAATGGAGGTCTATGGTCACCACCTCAAAGAGCATGCACAGAGAAGTCCAAATTAAACATGATTTAATGACTCGTAAATGTAAGTACACATTGATGGCCTAAGACACGAAACGAGCGGTTTGTGTGAGAAAACGAACAGTATTTATATCGTTTTTACCTTTTATAACCAACGCCACATCCAAGTGATTTGAGGGCGCGGACATTTCGGTGTGATGATCAATTGTGGTATCTTTCATTTCTAATTTATCTTCATCCTAAGAATGAAATGTGGTTAGTCGTCTTACATGAAGGTCAGACGGGCCCTCCCTGTTTAAGTGGGCGGTTCATGGCCAGAATAAGCTGAGACTTTATGCTGATAGTCAAACATCTGGCTCTGTGAGACTATAACAACTAGATCATAGATCAGGTCTGCTATACATTTAGAGAAATAGCTGGTCAGAGCCGCTTCTGAGATGACTGGCACTGTTGAAGGGTCAAAGGGTTCATGCTGTTTTTAGAGCACCATGTATACACATGCACACACACTCCTGTGTGACTGCAGTGGCCTTTCCCGGGACAGGTTGATGTGTTCCAGCTCCGAGTCGGGTCATTGATACTCCGCATACACACACAGGAATGTTTTGACTGCTGGCTCCGTGTCCCCACTCACCATGCTGACGGAATGTTCTGACTAATGATTACCAAAACCTACCATTTCTGTCCAGTCCACGCTTTCTATTTTAGCATCAACTGCAGAATAAATCTGGATGGAAGCCATGTTTCCATCCAAGCTAAGAATTTAATTCATGAAAAATAAATCTGAATATCACGAAAAGCAATTTTTGACGGAAGCAGCGTTTCCAGCGTTTCCAGCTGCATTGTTTAAAAGAACAAATTCGTCATTTCTGGAGAAATTGCAGTAGAAAGAGGAAAATGGAAGTTGTAGTCACTTGTTGGGAAGCCATTGCGGCTCTTTTATTATGTGCAATAAATGACTGCAACAAAGCGCTCTGATGGACTTTATGTTTGACAGTGATCGATTCAAGTGTGTCTTTTCAAGGTAATAGTAGCCAGTCATTTGAGCATATTCAGTCACATGACTTGACGGTCATACTTCTACTACTACTTCTAAGAATTTTATTAGGTATATGGGTTTAGATTGTAGTTTCTGCACAAATAAAAAAAAATATCCACCTCCAAAAACCCATAGAAAAAAAAAAGAAGTTATTTATTGTAATAAATAAATAATTATCTGCCAGGAGATTATCTATTATGTTTACACTTGACATGTCCTTTTAACCCTAAAACAAAACACAATGCGAAAAATAGATAAAACACTAGGAAAAATCAATACGGAAAATTCCCCAGTACACTGGGCCCAATTTTTAGGAAATTTATTTATTTATTTATTTTTTTTAAGGGCCCTAGTTTTATTTTCTTATAGTGAAGCCTTTTAAGTGCATTTTTAGAAATGTTATGCACATCTTGCATGGAGTTTCCATCCATGATTCTTTTTATTTTGTATATTATTATTTTTATTATTATTTTAAATGAGTTATTGCATAAAACATGCTGGGCGGATGGGCAGAAAATGTAATTTATGCCCCCATATACTTTTAAAATGTGTATTTTTGTGACAGTAAAGACGTTAATAATATTACAAAAGATTTCTATTTTAAATAAATGCTGTTCTTTTAAACTTCATATGCTTGTATGTAGTTTTCTCTAACACACATCTGCACTGTTCCCATGAGAGGCCAGGAAGAGCTGAGGAAATAACACCCATCCTCAACGAATGGCCCGTTCCAAACACACTCTCTCTCTGGCTGGTTAAAGAGGGTATACATGTGTTCAAGGGATGCTGTGACTGAAAGCTATGAGGTTATGGGGCAGAAATGAGAGCAGGTGATCCTGGTCTGTGGTCATATAAGGAATGGCCGGATCTGTGGCATTGGAGATGAGTGTGGGGTCAGTAAGTAGAGGAAGAGCGTGGGAATAGAACAGTGTCCAAAAATGTCTCTCTCCCAACCCTTTTGTCTGTGATTGCTCTCGAGAGCCTTTGCCCTGTGTGTGATGTTTATTCATTGACATTTCTGAGATGTTTGGACCACAAGAACATACTTCAGCTGTTGCATGGGTCGTCTGGTTATGGGCTCTGCATGTTGTTATTTGTGCAATTATGAGAGCGAATTAGCTGCAACATTAGCTGCATATCAATTTAATTTCCCACACAGTAACCCTGGCTTCCTTTATAGAGTTTATGAATCCCATAAAACATGCTTCTCACCGCGTAGCTCTCACCACGCACACTATAAAATAATTAATGCTACACGGCTGAAAGATGCGTTCCATATGGAAATCATGTTCGGCTGATGTCTTGGTTTACATCCCATATCACTAAAGCAGTGCCCCCAAAACTCCTGAGTGTTATTGTAGCAGGCAGTCAGCGTGTTTTATTTCTGATTTATTTTTGTGGTTATGGAACAGGGAAGATGGGCGGTGTTCCCCGGAGGGATATCGGATCAGAAACTCATCTTAGAGTCCGGACTCGATGGGCTGGAATGTTAAAGCGGATTTGAGGGCATTCTGAAAACTCCCTCTGGATTTTATTCATGAATCATTTTCATATTGAGAGAAAAAAAAATTTATCGATCTGTTAAAATAATAGTTTGATGTGTTGTAAACTTGCAGGACTTCCAACATGGTGCAAAGCTTTTCTCAATTCATCCAGAAATCCTTAAATTTCACATGTCAGAAAGCAGCAAAACACTTTTAATTCCATTCATACAATGGCATTGGAAATGTGTTTTGGGTCCCACTTTATATTAAAGGGTTAGTTCACCCAAAAATGAAAATTAAGTCATTAATTACTCACCCCCATGCTGTACCAACCCCGTAAGACCTTCGTTCATCTTCGGAACACAAATAAAGATATTTTTGATTGAATCTGAGAGCTGGATCAGTCCTATATAGACTGCCTAAGGGACTGGCGCTTGACGGCCCATAAAGTCATTAAAGAAAAGGTTTAAATATTCCATGTGCCTACAGCGGCTCAATTATAAGTTTATCAAGCGACGAGACTACTTTTTGTGCGAAAAAAACATAAATAACGACTTAATTCCACTATTCCATTACTTCCTTATGGGCGCATGCGTGAGAACTGAGACGAGTACGTTCTCATTCGTCTACTTCTTGTTACCGGCTGCTCACCGCTCAGGAGTTTTACCGCCCCCTACCGTATAAGATGATGATCCATATATAAGGCGCTCCGGATTATAAGGTACACTGTCGTTTTTTGAGAAGATTAAAGGCTTTTAAGTGCACCTTATAGTGCGGAAAATACGCAAATTGAAAAGCGTATGTACAGCGCGGATCTTCCTCTGCTTGTAAACAGAAAGTTTTGCGCTTCCAGCTATATCAGCACATCATCTTATACGGTAGGGGGCGGTAAAACTCCTAAGCGGTGAGCAGCCGGTAACAAGAAGTAGACGAATGAGAACGTCCTCGTCTCAGTTCTCGCGCATGCGCCCATAAGGAAGTAATGGAATAGTGGAATTAAGTCGTTATTTATGTTTTTTTCGCACAAAAAGTAGTCTCGTCGCTTGATAAACTTATAATTGAGCCGCTGTAGGCACATGGAATATTTAAACCTTTTCTTTAATGACTTTATGGGCCGTCAAGAGGCAGTCCCTTAGGCAGTCTATATAGGACTGATCCAGCTCTCCGATTCAATCAAAAATATCTTTATTTGTGTCCCGAAGATGAACGAAGGTCTTACGGGGTTGGTACAGCATGGGGGTGAGTAATTAATGACTTAATTTTCATTTTTGGGTGAACTAACCCTTTAAGTGGCTTTAAGTACTATGTTCTTTCATTGAAACAAATAATTTGATACAATGGACTTATTGTGTACATACATGTTTTTACATTGTACTTATATTTTAAAAATACCAGCATGTAATTACAGCTGTAACTAATTTATGTAATTACATCTGTAATTACACAGCTGACCCATCCCTTACACTTTAATCTACCCATATCACCACACCTGTCCCTAACCTTACCCAGAGATCACACCTCAATAGCAGCAAAAAGTGTTTTACAATACAACATGAGCACAAGTACATTGTACTTATTTTTAAATCCAAGTACATAGTACTTAAAGCCACTTAATATAAAGTGGGACCGTGTTTTGTATTTTGAAAATGATCATAAACAAATTCTGTTGAATAATGTTATAAGTTAACCTCTAAAAAGATATATGATGTGGTGATGGTCCCTTACAGAACAAATACGTCAGTATAAACACAGTTGAGTTTGGTTTGTGGAGATAATGACAAAGGGAGAGAAGACAAGAACAAGAAAGATGGAAAGAAAGAACAACAGAATCAGAAAGAATCCAGCTCTCTATATGATTTCACTCTCCCCAAGGTTTTCCATGGGCGTTAACAGAGCACCACGTTCAGTCCTGAACACATTCCTAATCACTGCACAAACTGAGGAAGGGCTTTTTTTTTTGTCAAGATTAAGTCTTTTTCTCCAAAAAAAAATCTAAAGCAAATGCCTTTTTTTAGAAACATTAAGATTTTTTGCCTTTTTGTGAAATTTGAATCAAACAGAAAAAGAAAGAAACTGGAAAATAATGAACATAAACAATAGATAATCATGCTCATTTGATCTGCAAGGTTATGAGATGCATTATGTGAATGCTTGGCTAAAGAGATGCGTCTTTAATCTAGATTTAAAGTAGGACCCGGACTTTATCAGGAAGGCTATTCCAGTGTTTAGGAGCCAAATGTGCCTCTCTTCCACCTTTAGTGGACTTGGATATGGATACTACCAAAATTCCAGACTTAAATGACCTTAAAGAGCATGTGATGGATTGTAGGGCGATAGAAGAGCTTAATAATAGGTAACCAGTGTAGAGATGATCAAATTAGTGTGGTATGACCATATTTACTTGACCTAGAAAGAAGTCTAGATCTGCATTGTGGACTAACTAGCTTGTTTATTGGGGATGCAGGACAACCAGCTAGTAATGCATTACAAGAATCCAGTGTAGAGGTCATGTATGCATCAGAAACTGATAACACGTTCTGTAGATTAGCGATGGTTCTGAGGTGGAAGAAGGCTATTATTGTAACATTTGAAAGACGAGTTGCTGTCTAATATTTGACCCAGTCTTATCCTAATTTAATAGCCATCCAATATTTTACATCTTTAACACACCCTGCCAACTTGAATAATTTTGATATAACTGAGTATCATCAGCATAATAGTGGGAAATAATTCCATGTTTTCTAATAATATTACCAAGGGGGCAGCATGTGTATTAAAAGTCGCAGACCCTTGCGGCATTCCATAATTTACTGACGTAATTTTGGATAATTCCCTGTTTAAATAAACAAAATGATAACGGTCTGATGGGTACGATCTAAACCACCGTAATGCCTAATACCAGTATATCTAGGAGTATGTCATGATCTCTATGGTGTCAAACGCAGCACTAAGATCAAGTAAAACTAGTATTAAGATGCAACCTTGGTCAGAAGCTAATTTTAACAAGCTCAGTATATGTGCTATGATGGAGACCTGAATCCTGACTGAAATTTTTCATAAATATAATTTTTTGCATGAAGGAGCATAATTGAGCAGACACATTTTCTAGTATTTTAGACATAACTTTAAGATTTTAAATGGGTCTGTAATTTGCCCATTCATTGTATCTAGTTGTGGTTTCTTAATGAGAGGTTTAATAACGGCCTACTTGAAGGGTCTTGGGACATGACCCAGAGTTAGCGATGAGTGATACTGAAGACTAGAGTAATGATGCTGAAAATACAGCTTTGCCATTACAGAAATAAATCACGATTAAACGAAAGTGTAAAAATGTCCTTAAAAAAACGAAATAATACATCAGTTAAAGACGCGAGAGAGTGAGGTGAAGAAAGCTTGTCAGAGAGATGTGAAAACTTTATTTAGGATACACGAAAGTCCTCTGGCTGTCGTGGGCTGAATGCTGTCAAGATCCTCTAATCTGCTGCCAAAGCTTACACACACACACACATACACACACAAAGCTGACAGCCAATGAAAGTTCATCCGCGACAGCTACAACAGAAGCAGTATCAGCTGTGACTGTGTGAGCCAAGGCGACACGAGGCCTAACTCTTTCCGTCTCTTACTGGTGTAACATCTAACTGCCTCTGTGTGCAGGATGGCATATCGCCGGAGTGAGGAGGATGAGGAGGAGGCCGCTCGTGAGCGCAGACGAAGAGCACGACAGGAGAGAATGCGTGGTAAGGAGAGTGAAGATGTGGCCTACAAACCTGAGACTCCGGAGCTCAACAACAGCCACAGGTAAAACACAGACACGCTCAGGTTTATAAGTACTACATCACTACAAAAAAATATATTTTTTTTACTCAACCTGCATCTGTATATGCCTACTTCCATGCTATATAGTAGGTGAAAAACAGTATGTGTGCTGAGTAGTATGTCCGAATTCGTAGGAGGCAAAAAGTACCCGAATGACCTATTATTTCCGGTGAGATGCTGAAGTGCGAAGCCGAAGGACACTTTACTATCCCATGAGACCACAGGAGAGGAGTTGTAGTAAAGTGACGAAACTGAGAACAACGTGATTAATCATTTGACCTGTTACCAGAGCGCTGGCGCACTGAAACGTTTCCTTTTTTTTTTTAAATAGTTCAAAGTTAATTAAAAAATGAGTCGATACTCAAATTAATAAATAAAATATAAAACAAATTTTCAAACAATTTTCTTTATTTAAGAGTTTTAAGGTCATTTTAATGGAAAACAAAGCTAATACTAAGTCAATTTTTGGCAGTGATTGGACAAAAATCACTTTTTCTTGCGCCTTCCTTTATGTCTGTACTCTGCAGCTTTAGTGGGCGGCACACTAATAAATAACTTCCTGTGGCGGGTCAGCATTGCGGAAGCAGTGACATGTTCAGACACTGAGGCTTTGTGCAATGAATGGATACAGAAGATGGTCAAACAAGACCAGAATTGTTCTCTCTGTGTGACCAGACATAGCTCCATCTATTGTCAGTAGTGCTGACGCAGGGTAAACGTTTGCCAAGTGGTGCAGTCAGACTACATTAACCTACAGTGGCAGGATTATGGCAGTCTATGTCCTTGTGCACGCTAGTTGCGGCCCTAGGAGTGCACTTTAAACCACAATGAAGTTCCTCGCTATCAATTGAGGTTTCGCTAATAAAAAGCTAATTTAGGGTTGTAATGTTGGGTAAGGCCTAAATATTAGTTGATTATTTTGTTGATTTATTAATGTTGTAGTTCATACAAAATATAAATAGCATGTTTTGTTTTATATTTTATGCACTACTGTTCAAAAGTCGGTAAGATTTCCATTTTCTTTTTAATAAGTATCTTCCCAGATAGCAAACTGACATTGAATCAACGTGGAAATATGACATCGAAACAACGTTGATCTGACATTGTTTTGCTCATCGAATTAACGTTGAACCAACGTCAGACGCGTCATTCTTTCAAAACTAACGGAAAATCAACTTGAAATCAACGCGTTGTTTCAACGTTATGAAAGCAAACCAATTTTCGACTTTCATTTAGCTTTGAAGAATGCCGCGTCTGACGTTGGTTCAACGTTAATTCGATGAGCAAAATCAACGTTGTTTCAATGTCATGAGAGACGTCGTTTCCACATTGATTCAATGTCAGTTTGCTATCTGGGTTACTTGATCAAAATACAGTAAACAGTAACATTGTGAAATATTATAGGGTTAAATCCTGATGATCCTGCTGAAATCATTCTAATATTTAGAAATATTTAATATGATCAATGTTGAAAACAGTTGCTTAATATTTAAGCTGATACCTTTTTTCAGTCTTTTCAGCCACTTTTCTCTCTAGATATTGCGATTGAAAGCTAATATAGTAATATACTGTATTTTATACATTGCTGTCTGTGTATTCTACCTTATTTTCTTCTTCTCCAGCGTTATGGTGACAGAGAGCGTATCCACCTCAGTGGTGACCTCCAGTGGGACGGGAGAGGACGAGGAGGAACAGGCCCTGCTGGAGCGCCTGGCTAAGAGAGAGGAGCGCAGGCAGAGGAGGATGAAGGAGGCGCTGGACCGACAGGAGGAGGACGACACCAGCCGAACCTCAGAGCGCAGCGCCGGTCTGCGGACCGGCCCGAGCTACGAGGCAGAGGAGGAGCACAACAGCAAGGAGGTGGAGAAACAGGTGGAAGAGGAGGAGGTGGTTGTGGAGGAAAAGCCACGGAGGTCTTATTTGAGAGAGCAGGTGTGTATTTCTTGTTGTATGGTTTTTTTATGGAGCTTTTCCACTACACAGAACCAACTCGACTCAGCTCGGCTTTGTTTGGTTTTCCACTGGCGAGGTTCTGAGGCGAGACTAAAATGTGACGTGAAAACAATGCCGACTGCTGATTGGTCAGAGAGAATCGTCACCATTCACTGCGTCATCATTGTACGCGCAAGATGGAGTATCCAGAATAAAGGCCATTGCACACTGAGTATGAAATTTTCGTATGCGTTTTTTCGTGTTCGTCAGCCCAAAAATTCGTCACGCACAGAAACCTTGCGCACTGAGTCCGATGCGTATTTATTAAACCTTTGCGGGAAAAAACGCAAAAATTCAAAATGGATTCGTCAAGCAGTGAGGATGATTTTGTTGTCCTCTCTCTTAAAAGAGAATAAAGAGAAAATATTATGTCCATCCAATCCTGAAATTGCGCCGAGAGGAAGCACCTCCTTATCAAGGAGTTTCGAATTTATCCCGAGCAATTCAAAATTTACCTCAGAATGTCAGTGGAACAGTTTGATGCTTTGCTTTCGATTCTGGAGCCGCATTTTAAAAACAAGACTGCCAATTTCCGTGAACCATTTCACGGATTCTGAACAGAGACTGTCAGTATGTCTAAGGTGGACACACAGACACACACACACATACAACAGCTGTATAGGCTACAGGTTATATATGAAGAGTTCAGATGCGAAAGCCTCTAAATGCCATTTGAAATTTTCATCTTTAATGATGATTTTTATCAAACTTGTATATTTCAGTTCAGTAATTTCACTTAAATAACAATTAATAGGTAATTATCATTGCCATTTAAGTGAAATTACTGAACTTAAATATACAAGTTTGATAAAAATCATCATTAAAGAGGAAAATTTCAAATGGCATTTAGAGGCTTTTGCATCTGAACTCTTCATATTGTACCCAAATAATACATTAGTTATCGAATTGGCTGCTCAATCACACATTAATCGATCCGAAATTTCAATCTGATTGAAAGGGGAGGTTATTCCTTTCATAATCCAATCGAGAGAAGAGAACATAAACACTTGATCGAATTGAAAACTGAAACTGAAAGCGCTGCGCATATGTGCAATGATGTGCGGAACAAGCTCCAGTAAACGAGCTCCCCCCGGCCCTGAATTGTCAAAAACCCTCTCAAAATGCTGGCTGTGGATGCGAAAAACGCAGAAAATCGAACATGATCCGAATTTTGTGCAAGCGTGATTGACATAACGTGTTGTCGATTTTTTTTTTTAACGTGCGAAAATTTCGGACTCAGTGTGCAATGGCCTTAAGCCCAACATTTTTAAATAGTTTGGCCAGAGATAGTTACTAAACTAACTACTATTATTATGGCAACTCGGAAGAATACGCCGTGGTCAAACGAGGAGGTGCAGACTTTCCTTTGCATGGTTGCCGAAGAGAGGATCCAGCAAGATCTTGATGGGGCAACGAGAAACGAAAGGCGTCGCTATGACGACCGGGTACTATTTGTGGCGGTACTGTGTGCAATGGTAAAAAGCGAGCCGAGTGGAGTCGAGTACTGGTAATGGAAAAGCGCCATTAAACCGCTTGCATTTAAGGTTTGTTTATGGCATTTAACTTTGTCTACCTGTAGGAATCCGTTGAGGAAATATCTAAAATACCTGATGAGGTATGATAAGTGTTGTTTTTCCAAAATGGCTTTTTTTTTTTGTCTCATTTGATGCAACAAAGCATGTGACTGCAGTTCAATTCATAGGACAATAATGAGCAAGATGCTATGCCCGCTTCCGAAGTACGTGAGATGATTTTAAATGAAGACGTAAACGATTCTGTTGTTTCGGGGACGGATGTGGAAAATGGCACAGCAGAACTCCCTGCAGGTGTACACGAGGAAAAGAGTGAGATAAAGGGATTGACAAACAATGGAGTGGATGAAATGAAAGAGGCAGAAAACGTTGAGAAATATGAGATTTCAGAAAATGACGAGTCTTTGGTAAGAGATTAGTTGTGTTTTGAGGACACTGCATAAGGATGGATGCTTTAGATTTTGGGTGAGAAAAGTTTATTCGTAAAGACCTCTTGAAATCAAAGGTTTGGGACATTTAGTCTGTGCCTCTATATGCTAACCTTTAGCAAATATATGTGTTCAAGTAAGTCTTTTACTGCCTTGATTTCACTGACTTGCTTACACAATTTCGTCGCTGTCAGGCGGACACCTTGTATCTCCAAAAGCGTTACTTTTCGGGAAAAAGAGTGTTTTGTCGTAAGAACGGGCAGTGCATTACATTTCCATAAACTTACAGGTTATAAAGTTTAATATAGCTAAGTGGGTTCACAGTTTTTCTGTCATATGTCATGTTGATCTTCTTGACTTCTTAACTCTTCCAATACATAAAACATTAGCCTTTATATATAAAGTGTTTCTTTAGTAAAGAAAACCAACAGATAGACATAAAGGGTGAACAATAGTAATGATAAAAATGTCAAATCAAATGTGATACAAGGTTTCTGCCTGCCACCGGTTGTGTGATGCTGAGAAAATGATGTAGAAACAAAAAATGGCAATGCTAAAAATTCATTAGCTGGTGTTCTGCTATCAACAGAGAGGATTATTTATCATGTTTTGACTCATTGATGCATTTCATTTGCTTGAAGTGAATTTGTGTTTAATTAAATGTGCCACCATGATCTCATTAAAGTCAGGTTTAAAACATTGTCACCTTTTTTTTTTTTTTTATTTTTTTTGCCATGGGTAGTTGGGAACTTTCTGAGTTAAATGGAGACCATGTTTCTATTTATAGAGAATATTGATGATTTGATTTTGTTCTAACAGGGATTGCCATTTTGCCCATGGAAAAACAATACCTAATACAACCTGCCAGCAGTTGAAAATAGCAAATTGTCGATCAGGTAACACTTTAATTGAAGGGGTGTGCATGTGACAATACTCATGACATGACATTTAAATATGAATATGAAGGAAGTTGTATGCAATGCATGTTTGTGACAACTGTCATTAAGTGTCATTCGCTCAGTTATGACATTTTGAATGCAAATATGACATTGTTTAAGATGTCTTTGTTATGACACCTTGACATAAACCAATACATCATAACCTGTCAGTGTCTTTGTCATGAAAAAATGTCATTATTGACACTTAATGACAGTTGTCACAAACATGCATCAACTTCCTTCATATTCAAGACACGTCATGTCATGGTTATGAAGGTGTCATATCAGTCTTATGCACACCCCTTCAAGTAAAGTGTCACCGTAGATCAATAGCTATTTAAATAAAAAAGGCAAACTCTTCAACTTCCTGTTTTAATTTTAAATATGAAATAATTTCAGGGGGTCTTTATTAGCTTTGGATAAAAAAAAGTCAGTTCATGTCTTAATATTTTTCAATACAGCCATAAAATTTCTTCCCCAAAATCCTAAATCACTCCAGGCACTATTTGAGCACAGTGTGTAGTGTTTTTCACCAGCACACACAAGTATCAGTGCATTTCACAATGCAGGATTAAAATCTGCTCAATGACCAGCGGATACACACACCGTGTGTTCACTGCTTGCTGCATGTCTATTGGAAGTTGATTGTGTGTGTGTGTGTGAATACACCAAAGGCACCCGCATTTCGTCCTTTCAAAACTCTCCCAGCGCTCCGTCTCTCTCTCACACGCATGCATGTCACATCCACACATCACTCACTTCTGCTTATGTGTGTACAGATGGAAGATGAAGATACGATGAGGAAGAATAAACAGCCAAATGGAGGAGTGTGTGAGGACAGCCCTCTCAAACACAAGAAAGCCGAGAGGACTTTCAGGTCAGTGCTCATTATAAACAATTAATGATTGTGTTAGGATGGTCCAGGCTTTCTTTTTCCAAACAATTTAGAGTTCCCAGAATTCCATATTTGGCAGCCTAATGTGTTATGCTTTGTCCCAATTCGCATACTATCCCTCCTAAGTAGTGTTCGAAATTAGAAATAGTGTCCCAAATCATAGTATGTTGAAACAAGTATTCCAAAGATACTCGGATGGTTTCTGGTTAGAATTCGAAGTGCAGATCCATGCACACTCCCACGGCTAATACTACCCACAACCCACTTGGAATCGATTAGAACTACAAACACGAATAAAAAGTGTTAAGAAAAACTACAAAAATGGCGGATATGTGAGACTGATAGTTAATTAGAGAAGTTTAGATAAAGGATTTTGAGTGATTAATAATCAGTATCTAACATGTTGAAAATATATGTATTCAATGTAATCCATATTCTGTTTCATCTGCAACAGCATTGAGATACATTTGCTCATTCATTTTTAAATGCATCATTATGCAAATACATGAGGAAAGTTTAATAGAATGTTGAGGATTTTAACAAGTTTCTTTTCTTTTCTAAAGAAAATATTAGAGCCAGACTGATATATTATCGGCCGATATTAGGCATTTTCCAAACTATCGGTATCGCCATTTATAATGGCCGATAAATTAATTTCAAAAATAAAATAAAAACGGATGAAACACGCTTGAACCATGTCATGAGTGTTGGAGTTGTATAGTTTGTCCACCAGAGGGCACTGGTCACGAAACACACATTGCTTGAATAACAATGAAAAGCACATCCCCATCAGTTCTCTTTTCTAAAATAAACATGACAAAATTTGTGACTATCATGTCCAGTTTTGCTGCTGTTATATAAGCCGAGAGTGAAGCGGAATTAGCTAGTAATAGTTACGTTACATTGTTAGAGTGTAGTTGACTGACTGTCCTTTAAACTTTTGACAATATGACTGAAGTATTTCTTTAATAGCGCGTGACACTTCACATGACGCATCATCTCTCCTCGGCCTGTTATATTGAAAATGTATATTTTACAATTTGTAGTATGACGTCATCCATTGCTAAATTATGGCTCATCATAAACTAGCTAACCACAAAGCTAGCTAACGCCACTATCATCAGTCTGTTCTGTTGTGACAATAAAAGAACAAGTTTCTTTTTAAAATGCTTTATCATATTATTGTAGTTAAAACTCATAAATAACTACAAATAACTAATGTTAGGGAAACCTGTTAATGTAAAAAGAAAAAAAAATATCGGCCGATATATCGGATTTTAAAACCAACAAATATTTGTATCGGCATCGGCCTTCAAAATTTCAATAACCCTTCAATAACCATAATAACAATGAGTATCTCTTGTGTGCAAGTACAGGACGTTAATACTGATAAAATAATCACGTTCCACGTGTCCAGTTCAGAGCTTTGCGTGATGAGGTATTTGACGCTAGTCACCTGATCCGCTGTGTCCTGAGGGCTGTAACTGGAGACTGTGTTACCTTAGACAGGGGTGTGCTGCTGATTCACTAAGTCTGTGTGTGAATAGGTTGGGTTTTTGGATGTGTAAAGGTGTTGACAGACCCTTTAACCTGTCCTGTACGAGTGAGTATATCTGTTCGTCTGTGCGACAGCCGAGGCAGCTTACGCTCTCCCGAGGCGCCGGAAGCAGACGAGGCGGACGGCGAGGATGCTCGCTTGGAGGCCGAGAGGAAGCTGGAGGAACTGAAGAGGAGGAGGGATGAGATGGAGAGCGAGGAGTTCGAGAGGATGAGGCAGAAACAGCAGGAGGCCGAGGTGGAGCTGGAGGAGCTGAAGAGGAAGAGGGAGGAGAGGAGGAAGGTGCTGGACGAGGAGGAGCGGCAGAGGAAGCAGGAGGAGGCCGAGAGGAAAGCCAGAGAGGAGGTGTGTTCGTTTAACCTCGATGATTCATTTCCTGTTCAGGTAACAGTTTCACTGACGCTGTGGAAATTGCCTCGATTCGCTTTCCATCAAGCCAAATTCTTAATGTCATCAAACCTAGGTGACTTCTGTAAACACCGCTTTAAAAATGATATGATCAGTAAGTCATGGAAACTTATTATTTTAACTCATCAAAATCATTTAAAGCAATTTCAACTTTTTTTATTAGATAAACAAAATTTAGTCATGTTGACATGACTTGTTGAAGTTGAAGCATACTTCAATGTTTTATGGATGTCCTTTGAGAACTGAAACCTCATATAAGTACATATATTTATATGTAGATAAAGAGTTCAGATGCAAAAGCCTCTAAGTGCCATTTGAAATTTTCTCCTAGAATGATCATTTTTATCAAGCTTGTGTATTTAAGTTCAGTAATTTCACTTAAATGACAATTAATAGGTAATCTTCATTGCCATTTAAGTGAAATTACTGAACTTAAATATACAAGCTTGATAAAAAAAATGATCATTCTAGAAGAAATTTCCAAGGTTTTTGCATCTGAACTCTTCATAATTAAACCATACAGTCGGTTAAATATAAATAGTACAATTCAAAAGAAAGGGGTGAATGAATCAAATTTATATATGTATTCAACAAGTATGCATTGATTAAAATGAACAGTAAGGGCATTTTAAAATAATCAACATCAACAGTAGTGCATACTACTATATATTTGTCTCATTACTGAAACAAATATTGACAAAAATAGTTGTCTAATTTAAAAAAAAACAACGATAATTTGTATCTTTAACCCAGTGTTTGTGTGCTATCTTTGAAAGGAGATATCATGTTGTTAGCTTAGCTTTAACTGTAATTTGATATTAGGCTTTGGTGTGAAATAACTGTTGTATACTCTCTCTCTCTCTCTCAATATTGAATAGTTATAATTCCACATAATTTACGTGAGCATTAGCGTGATCGCACGCAGTGTGAGTTCCACATGAGTTTCAGACTGTGGATCTCTCAGTAGCGGGCAAGAAACACAGGCGTCCCTCCTCGTGGAGGCCCGCTCCTAGCATTGTAATGCAAATATGTTCCTTGTTCCTAATGAACAGAGGCAGTAAATGAAAAAAAGGACTAATTAGAGATTAGAGGGCCCCATGCTGATGCTAGCGGGTCGTGCCAAAAAAAATAAATAAAACGTGATGGCTTCTTTATGATTTCTCGGCTGCCAGTTCACGTTATGCTTGATTTTTGTTGTTCGTCTCATCATCATTCTCATTTATTGCTAGAAGGACATTGTCTGGGACGTGAAGATCCCAGATCGGTCTGCTGGTGGTGTTTTTGAATGAAGCATGCCAGTGAGGTGATGAACGTGTGTTTATTTTATTCTTCAGGAGGAGAAGAGGCGGATGAAGGAGGAGATAGAGAAGAGAAGAGCGGAGGCGGCTGAGAAAAGGCAGAAAGTGGAGGATACTGTGGATGGAGAGACCAGGAAGCCCTTTAAGTGTGTCAGTCCCAGAGGATCCTCCCTGAAGGTCAGCCGCCACCCTCTCTCTCTCTCTCTCTCTCTCTCTCTGTCCACAGGTGTCAATCACCCCACTGACTCGTAGGAACATGCCGTCCCTATGAAAAAGCAATTATCTGCCATATCTTGTAAACATAATGAGAAGGAGAACAGCTTGATGATTGTGCGTTAATGCAGCTGGTGTTCACTGAAGCATTTCTGTACTAGTTTAATAACCCTTTTGTTACCATTTTCCACCAAAGTACCATAGCTAGAGTTCTTGTTTGTACCAAAAAACACAGGTTATTTGATATTAGCCACCACTGTCGTCAGAAAAGGACATTTAACATGTAAGAGAAAACACCCTTACACCCTGATTAAGAGATTTTATGTCAATATCATAATTTATATTATGATCACAGTATATTTGAACACATTTTCATTTTCTAATGACATTCTAATGACAAGAATTAGTACATTTTCTAATTCTTAAATAATATTATTTAAATAATAATACTTAAAGATACTTAAATTACTTAAATAATATTATTTATTTAAGGGGTAGGAGTATATAAGTTTTACTTCTTCGTACTCCTTTCGCACATATAATAGATGTATGTCACCAGCAAAGAATTATGCATATATATTTTTGCGGCTCATTTGTTTTGATTTTTCCTACGTTTTTTAAACATTGTTTTATTTTATATACTTTGTTTTTAAAGAAAATATAAAGTAATAATATAACATTTATATAATATAATAAAGTAATATAATATTATGAAATTAAACTATAGTTTCCTTATACATAAATAATAATTGAATAGAATGCATCTTTTATAAATGTATAAAATATGCATACACTTTCTCTTATACAGTACATAATTCCTTTATATTTTATATATAAACAATTTATATATATATATATATATAAACAATTATATATTATTTTATATAAATATATAAACAATTTTTATGGACAATTTATATATGTCTATGACAGCTTCCATACTCGCTTTTTATTTAATAACTAATTTGGTGTGCTAATAAACTGCGAATTAGCATCAGATGCACATTCTGCTAAAAGATTTATCTTTCCCTCCTATTTATCATGCAGATGATACGTTCACAGATCTGCTTTGTCATCATGTACACTGTATGTATGTATTGCATGCTGTGTGATGTGTTTGTGTGATTTTTAACCCCTGTTTTGTGGGTAGTTTTGAATGATAGTATCAGCCAGAATACAGGTAATTGATTGTAACAAAATAATAAGTGACTCGCTATTTCATAATTCACAATGCATTATTTTAATATCGATATTTGTATCAATGGTGCATTTGATGCTGTACATCTAATTTCCGAATTAGTTCTCGCATGCTTTGGATATGGGTCAGTGGTTTTAAAGTCTTCTCTTCCCTTTGGAATCCATCTTTTTACAAAAATACAAAATGGCGCGTGTTGTAGTGTTTTAGTGCGAGATAAAGCCGAGCTGCTCTCTTCTAGACGTGAACTCTAGGGGGACGCAGGAAGACCATTAGACTAATAGGATTACTGTAACCACATTCTAACGGAGCCGTTTCAAACACGCCTGAGAATGGGGAATTTCCTGCTGAGGAGTATTTTAGGAACTCCCACATTTGGTTGAGGGGGGAAGTGGATTTTTTTAAGATACTTTTGGGGTTTGTATGTGTGTTGTCTGTGTGGTTTTTGTTGTTGCTTCACAGGAACACTTTCCCCCCTCTTAGCCCTGTTGTCATATATCATAAACACAGGCCACGGTTCCCACAGAGAGAGAGAGAGCTGAAAAGGGCCCTGCTTTTCCTGGCCTCGTGACAGTTACATACCGAAAAGAACAGGCCTCTCAGAATAGCCAAGTCCGACAGACAGCTCGCATCTGTGTGTGTGTGTGTGTGTGTGTGTGTGTTCCTCATGACCAAAGCAGTGACCTTTGTTAAATCTATCCATTGTTTGATTTCTCTTTCCAGATCGGTGAGAGGGCAGAATTTCTCAACAGATCAGCACAAAAGAGGTGATCACTTCTGCTTTTATTCCATGATGACCTTTCATTAAAACATGTGATTCAACCTACCTCCGAAGCACAAATGTGTCCAACAAAT